>NC_142133.1:25634705-25934955 GCF_024610735.1 Ursus americanus
TACTTTTCAGTCACATGTAAGCTATTTTACTTGGGGAATACATTTATTTACCCAATAAATAAATTTTGGTAATTTAGGTAAAAATTTAAAAAGAAAAAAAGAAAAATGACACGTGTACTTCTGAATATTTTTGTTGTAGCTCATATGGTCAAATATTAGATAGAGTTTCCCCCAATTTTCATTTTTTTCCTTTGTAAATATCTTTACAAAACCAGGACAGTTTGTGAAAAACTCTTTCATTTATCAATTTCACTAGACAACTCAAGTTCTAATCTGCGTCTAACACCTCAGCATTTTAATTTCTATTCATTTCCTTTTTGGTACCTGGGCATTCTTGTTTAATTAGTGGAATGAGTGGTAGAATCTGAGGTCTCAAATTATTTGCCAAAGTCACTGGGTTATCTTCTTAAAGCTGATCAGATGGGCTTTCTTCTACCATCCTATTATAGGAGGTTTTTGTAAACTAGTGTTATAAACGATTATTTTTAGTTAAGAGAAGCCCCGGGAAAGATTAAAAAAATGGATATAAAGACATTCCAGTTCTTGATCTTATCTTTTTCTCATCTCAACCTTTAGAGAGTCTTGCTGGAAGAACACAAGGAAAGGCAGGAAGGCTTCTTACAGATCTTTGAGACCTCCTTCCACTCAAATCCCAGGGGAGCTAGAACGCTATACCTCTGTGGTTCAAAAAGTCTTTGGACCAGAAAAGGGGCCTTTATCTGCCAACATTTCAAACATATTCAATCAAATATTGATCTAGAAAATCAGCTACTTTTTCCTCTAGCAAAGAAATTAAATTAGTACTACCTACTGAAGGCCTCTACATGGTCCTCGGGAAGATAATGATGGTACCCTAGGCTATTCCTAGGATCAAAAGTTTATATGGACACCAAACTGATTTAACATTTTCTGTCATGCATGGAGACAAAAGGGTGAAAGATCTGCTTGCCAATAGTAATGTGCTGGAGATTATCTCATGTGGCGAGTCCTTGCATCAAGAAGCCAGGTTATGGTTTTCAAATCCATCTCATCTCTGAAAATAAAAGAAATGGAATGTGGCCTGTTTCACCTCACTGAAAGGTTTTCATCACCAGAAATATCTGATGGTTCTTATTCAAGTTGGCAGTGGCACATGTTTCTCTGACTCATAAACAGTCTCTCTCTCTCTCTCTCTCTCTCTCTCTCTATTGTGTCCTGTTTCCAAGAAGTACCTGATGTTATGTTATTAAAGAACAGGGGGTTTGTCTGACTATTCTTCCATAAATACGAGGATATCAAAAAATGACAAAAAGCTTCCCAAATTCTAAAACCCCTTGGAATTTCAAGCTTCATTTATGAAATAATGTGTTCAAGTTGGTGTGTGATATAAAAGATAATCTTTAGCCACTACAAACCATAAAACTGTGACAGCCCAATTTTAATTAGAAATTTAAGTTGCAGAGAAGCTTGTCTCTTTCAATAGTACCTATGATTTATTTTCAAGTTACATTTCTACTAAAAAAGGTATTTTCTTGGGCGATGTCTTTGAGTTTACCTTTCCTTGATCAAGGAAACAAGAATGGATTACATACTTCACAAATTACATTTGCTCAAATCAATATTTTCATGAGTTAATAAAACTAGGAAAATAAAACACCACCCTTTCTCCTTTGAACCTCACATGTGGTAGCAGGGGCCATTGGCCTTGTGAACCTATGAATTACAAGGCAATATTATAGAGATGAAGCATGTGAACAGCCACTTAGTAAAAATAATGCTTCTCAGGCTATGGGATTATTATTGTCTGATAGAAAGGTTAGGCACCTTGGGCAAGATGGGGCATGATGTGGAAATCCAGCACTGACTGTGGGTTTTTAAAGGCACTAACCTCAGACCCTTTGTTAGGAAGACTGTTTCAAACATCGTTACCATGGGGTCACTTGGTTAACTGTTTTGACTGAGTTGACTAATGACACAACTTCACTATTTCTCTGAATTGACTTGTCTTCAGCATTATGGCAATGCAATTATGGGAAGAAATCACGTTCTTGAGCAACTACTGTATGTCAGCCACTTTGCTAAGTGAAAAGATTAATTGCAAGTTTAAAAACTAAGAAGATCTGACTTAACAGGATTCATACAGAAAAAAAATATATAAGAAGAGTCAGTTTATGGCAAGTTTACTAAGACACTATGATATGATGTGACTTTTAAAATAACTCAAGAGTTTTAAAATGATTAACAGAAGACCAGGTTATAGATTATGGAGGGAAAAGACATCTGTATATTTGAAACTACTCCCATATTTTAGGCTTCTTCTCTGGGAAGTACAAGTTAAGATGGATATTGAAAATCTGGTGGTGTCTCAAGGAGTTGAATCCATATGGTGAAAAGTCCAGAAATCATGTCTACAAGAAACATTTAAATAAAGTGGGAGGCTCTGCAAAGAGAAGACAGGGGAGATTGTAATAGTGTCTTTAAATAATTAATATGCTGTCACGGAAGATGAATTAGGTAATGTTGTACATTCATATGTGACAGACCTTGGACAAACCAAAGGGTGGAAATTACGAGGTTATCTGGTTTAACATTAATGATGAAACTCAACGATAAAACCTACTTGAAAATGTAACAAGCACCTTTCTGAGGTATGGATTCTGTAGCATTAGAAATGTTTAAATAGTGACTTGAATAAAGCATTTTTTCAGGAATGCTATAGAAAGATTTCTTACATTTATTGAGACATCAGACCAAAATTTTCAGGTCTCTCAAGTCTGAATTTCTATGATTTCTTATTATTGCTAGAAAAGCCTATCTTCTAGAATGCCCAAATGTAAAATTTTTATTCTTTTTGCAGAAATATAGTGAAGGTCTACCACTGTAGAGAATAAGAATAAATACTATTGTCTTTGCTCAAGGGGCTGCAGTCCACTAGAGACAGCAAGTATTTGAAACAGAAATGACTCAGATGAAATCAACACTGTCATGCAGTTACATACGAAGTTCTCTGACAGAACATGTTAGTATTTAATCCTGTTGGAGGTGGTAGTAAGGGCTAAGTAGAAAAGCTTAACAGAGAAGCCAGCAGAGAATTCTCCCTGTTTTTGCTTTCTTTTGAGGATATGGATAAAGATTAAAAAGTGTCAATAACCCAAAGCAGAGACCACATTTTATTACCTTCCACTGAGATATTTCAGTTTACTATGAGAAATATTCATATAAGATTAATAACGTGTGGTTCTGCACCCAATATTGAGTCCTATATCCTATATAGAGGATAAAGAGGTGGGGCATAGGCTCTGCTATAAAATTTCATATAAGAGCTATAGGACTTATATACCCATGTTGGGCATAATATGCTTTATAAATATATAAACAAAATTGCATAGATCCTAACACTTATATAGCTTTTGACCCAAAGTATTTTATTTGCTTTTATTAAATATTTATGCCTGGAGATGTATGATTTCCTTTCTCTATCATGGCTTTAATTAAAAAAACACTTTATTAAAATTTAATTAACATACCATACAATTCACACATTTCAAGCGCGTAATTCAACTGTTTCTTGTATATTCACGGTATGTACACCTACTACCATAGTTAATTTTAGAACATTTTCACCACCTCAAACTCCATTCATTCCCTTTAGGTACAATCCCCCATCCTCCCACCTCCCACAGCCCTAAGTGACCTCTAATTTAGTTTATATATTTGTTTATTCTGGATATTTCATGTAAATTGAATCATATAATACGCTGTATTTTATGATTGACTTTTTTCACTTAGCATAAAGTTTTCAAGGTTCATCCATATCATCACATGTGTTATTACTTCATTCCTTTTTACGGCCAAATAATATTCTGTTGTATGGATATACCACATTTTTTATCTATTCATCAGTTGATGGGCACTTGGACTCTTTCTGTCTTTGGCTATTATGAATAATGCTACTATAAACATTTGTGTACAATTTTGGTGTTTTTTTTTTTCATTTATCTCAGATCTATAACTGGAAGTGGAATTACTGAATCGTATGATAATTAAACCTTTAACTGTTTGAGAAACTGCCAGTTGGTTTTTCAAAATGACTGCACTGTTTTTAAATCCTTGCTGTCTCTAGTAGACTGCAGCACCTTGAGATCAGAGACAATGTATGGTATTTATTTATTCTTATTTTTATTCTCTACAGTGATAGACATTCTCTACAGTGTATGAGGATACCACTTTCTCCACATCTTCGTCAATAGTTGTTACTATCTGACTTTTTACTTCTAGCTATCTTAGTGAGTGTAATGTATCTTGTAGCAATTTTGATTTGCACTTCCCTGATGGCAAAAGATGTCAAGCATATTTTCATGTAATTATTGGCCATTTGTTTATCTTTGTAGATATGTCTACCTAGACATTTTGCCCATTTAAAAAATGTAGTATTTGTTTTTATATTATTAGTTGTAAGAGTTCTTTATATATTCTAGATAAAAGTCTCTTATCAGATACATGATTTGTAAGTATTTCCTCAAATTCTATGGCTTGTTTTTCACTTTCTTTCCAGGGTGCTTTGAAGTACACACATTTTTAACTTTGTTGAAGTCCCACCTATCTATTTTGTCTTTTGTTGCTTGTACTTTTGTGTCATATCTAAGAATCTATTGCCAGATCTAGTGTCATTAAGGTATATCCTATGCTTTCTTCTAAGAATTTTATAGTTTTAGCTCTTATCTTTAGGTCTTTGATCTATTTTGCATTAATGTTTATATATAGTGTAAGGTAAAGGTCCTAGTTCATTCTTTCGGATGTGGCTATCCAGTTGTCCCAGCACCATTTTTTGAAAAGGCCATTCTTTCCCCATTAAATGATCTTGGGACCACTCTCAAAATAAGTTGACTAAAGTCACATGGATTTATTTTTGGACTCTCAATTCTATTCTATTGATCTATGTGTTTATTGTTGTGCCAGTATCACTCTCTCTTGATTACTGTTGCTTTGCTAATGAGTTTTGAAATTTGCAAATGTATGTCCTTCACCTTTGTTCTTTTTTAATACTTTAGAGCTACTCTGAGTTCCATACAATTCCCTAAGAATTTTAGAATCAGCTTGTTAATTTCTACAAAGAAACCCAGTGAGACTCTGATAGGAATTCTATTGAATCCATAGATTAATATTGGGAGTATTGTCATCTTAACAATATTAAGTCTTCCAATCCATGAATATGAAATGTTTTATTTAGGCCTTTAGTTTCCTTCAACAATGCTTTGAGTTTTCAGAGTATAAGTTCTGCATATATTTTATTAAATTTATTTGCAAGTATCTTATTTTTTTTAACACCCTCTTAAATGAAATTGTTTTCTTCATTTCCTTTTCATATAGTTTATTGCAGGTGTGTAGAAATACAATTGATTTTTGTAATTGATCTTGTAGCCTGCAACCTTTCTGAGCTCATTTATTAGTTCTAACAATTTTTTAGTAAGTTCCTTAAGATTTCCTATGTACAAAATCATGTCATCCGCAAATAGAAATAGTTTTATTTTCTTCTTCCTGATTTGGATACCTCTATTGTGGCTTTAAAAACAGTCTACAATAGAGAGGGAAAGAGAGGTGCCGTGCTGAAACATGCCTTAGCGGCAAAGCTGGAATTAAGTTCATGATCACCAACAGTTGCATGATACTGCACAGCTTACAAAGGATGTTCAAATAACTCAGATTTCAATTAATCCTCAACATGATTAAACAGGAATCATTCCCATTTTACAAATGACAAAACTGAGGCTCAGAGAAATTAAATGATTTGAAAAAGTTCTAGAATTATCAGAATCGAAGTTCAATTCTGACTTCTGACAGGCTTTATTTATTGTATCACAGGTAAATTTCTGAAAGCCTTTTCTACATATTGGAAATGGAGAATTTTCTGGAGCAGCCCAATGGCTTGTATACAGGGTAGAAAATATTGCTAAACAGGGTAGAAAATACCGCTAACTATTTCAGTCAGGGTTCTTTGGATGCATTGAACAGAAAGCTTTTCTGGCTAATCTAAGCAGTAAAGAAAAGAAGGGAATTTATTGGAAGTGTTTAGGGTAGCTCACAAAACTAGATGAAAAGGATGACTATCAAGCCTTGGGAAGTCTGGTCTCTGGATAGGCATTTGGATCTGGTTTACATGAACTAGTGAACAATTTTTCCAGGACTCTGTGATCAAGAGAAGTCAGATGTAGCAATTTTCTATTCTGGTGACACTCCGCTCAAGATTCTAATTCCAAGAGTCTAATCTGATTGACTTAGCTTGGTCCATGGGCACATTCATTGGCTTCCAAGTCCCATAAAGACTAAGTTCTGTGGAGGGCAGCAAAGAATTAGGGTGTTATTATCAAGATGAGGTAATGAACATCGTACCAGCCTAGCTCTTCTATTTATTATGCTAATGTGCACAAACCACTTTTCCTGTCTCTAACATAGGTCACAAATCTCTAAGGTAGGGAAAGTAAAAAGTAATCAGTAGGCATGTTTTGGAAATTAATCTTTTAAAGGATTCCTTGAAATTTATGTGGGGGATGTATTCCATGAATATGAACCCTATAATTATGGCATCTTGTCTTATAGTCTCTCCCAAGGTATATATATATATATCAAATAAAGTATATATATTAAAGAGTATATTACATATACATATAAAATATATGTGTATATATGTTACATGCATATATATATATGTAAGACATATATATACACACAATAAAAAATGACAACTTATTGTGCAACTACAAAGGAGTACATGAATTTTTCCACTTCTCATTGGAAAAAGAAAGACCCATTGTCAATTTACTTTGATTTTTATTTTTCTCTCTTATCCTCACCTCAGGACACAGGATAGAGCCATGTTATGGGGAAGCCATTATGAGCGCACTCTAGTTCAATAGTTTATCAGCATAAAAATGTGCCTTAGTACAACAAAAGCTTTTCCTATAGATATGACCAATACTGTAAATTGCGTTTATTGCTTCATGCAGAAATGTTCCATGGACTGCTTAATTATAATTTTTTCCCATTAGTTTTGTTTTTCTTCATTATCTTACCCTCACAGTAAGATTCTATAATGCAACTTACAAAAGAAAAGCCACAAGATGCTGGGGATAAAATGAGAAAAATCAAGAGGAGGTAGAAAGAAAGGTAAACGAAATTATGATTATGAATGGTGGCATTGCAAGATTTCTGCACTGTACTTTTATATATAAAGGCACAGAGCAATTTTTTAAAACTGCATTTTAAATGTGATGAAAAGGCAGGTTAATTAGTTATAAGTAAGTGTACATTACACAGTGCAGTTAGGTTGCTCCTAGTGAAATCAATTTATTCCAACATTTCTTAAGAAAGACCTTTGTTTTTCTGGATGGGCACTTCTATTTGTTTATCAGTGAGGATATTTGTGAATTTGGCTGCAGAAGGTGTAGACTGGGTAGTGAGCAAGGTGCAGAGAATGTGGGCTTTAATAAATAGGAATTCCAAAGGATTTTGCAGGTTTAGTTGAGTGGTGACATCTGCTCTCCTCCCTGCTGCCACAGCATGGAATATGATTTTTGCACTGCCATGTCACATTGGCTCATGATAAACAAAGCTATTTATTTTATAAGAAACAATAGCAACATGATATGACAACTTGAGCTGGCCCAGTGCAATTCAATTGTGTTATTTTCTGATAACAGGAGTAGAGCTTGTGTCATCACTGTATATCACTTTCTCCGTGTAAATTTGGTGCGGTTTTTTTTCAAGTCTAAAAGACAAATTCAGCTTTTATTGCTTTTATTATTTTTGATAAGTTACACATAAAAGCTTCTGCTCCTTACATTAAACTTACATTAAAAATTATATAAAGAGACTTGAATTAAGAATGAATATGATTATAATAAACATTTAGGCTGCTTTCAGATAATAAAGTTGTCTACCACTTGACTTCTTTTTTTTTTTTTTTTAGGAGAGGAGAGAGGAGACATGTCTACATCCAAAGAAACAGTAGTTTCCAGCTCTATTCTATCTTGCAAAACTCCTATCAGTTGAGATGCTTCTGTTTAAGGTAATTTAGAATAGTAATTTACTTTTATAAAAAGTACGGAAAGCTTTTGTTTTGTCATGAAAATCACAGAAGAGCACACCTAGATATTCAAATGAAAAAAAGATGATTTAAATTTCACACATTTAGGAAATTATTTTACTGTGAAGTTTGCAGGATAGAAGAGTAGACTTTATCAGAAAGGACTTTCTGTGTTTTATTTATTTTTTTTTTTTTTAAGATTTTATTTATTTATTCGACAGAGATAGAGACAGCCAGCGAGAGAGGGAACACAAGCAGGGGGAGTGGGAGAGGAAGAAGCAGGCTCATAGCGGAAGAGCCTGATGTGGGGCTCGATCCCATAACGCCAGGATCACGCCCTGAGCCGAAGGCAGACGCTTAACCGCTGTGCCACCCAGGCGCCCCAGGACTTTCTGTGTTTTAATCTCTTTTGCCGCCTGCAGAAAAGTACAAGAAACGTGTATACTAGACTTTGAAAATATTATAGCCTGCTTTCATTTTCAAATTCTGCTATAAATTCTCCATGCCCTTGTATTGAGAAACACCAGGTGCCCATAAAAACCAGAGAATATCTGTGTCTTTGATATTAACAGACATTGTATGTTAAGAGCACAAAACAGGTACAGAAATTTGAAGAGCAGAAATAAAACACACAAAGTAAATCCATGTTTTTGCTGATTATTTAACAATTAACAATCCTTTACAATCATCTAAACTAGTCATGGGTGGTAATGAACTTTGTAACTTTATTTTGTCCTTTTAGTAATATACATTTACCCTTTGGAACTTTAATTTTAGGTGTTTTCTTTCTGACATTACTTCTATCCATTCACAATTACTTCCATCCACTCACAATTACTTCCACTGATTTACGCTAGGTTGAAACTTTTTACTCTGGCTGACACACCCTGTCTGATGGGACTATAGTTGTAGGGACAGTGGGTCAGGAAACATAAAACAAGAAGCAAAATCTAAAACAAAACAGCAATAACAATAAAAACCAGTTATGATGGCAACACGTCTTATTCTGAGAGGGGTGCTTGACTATATATATATACACGTTTTCAAAGATTTTATTTTTAAGTAATCTCTACATCCAACATGGAGCTCAAACTCACAAGAGTCGCATGCTCCTCCGACCGAGCCAGCCAAGCACCCTGGCTGCTTGACTCTATTTAAGTGGAGGAAGTGACAGGACTAAAGGTGAAGGCGGTTCCCATTGCCCATCCTTTGATACAGGTCAACTGGAGATGATTATCAGAACCTGGCTGATGTGTTGGTTCGCACTCGCCTTCCAGGCTCACAAATGACAGGTTAGCCTGTCCTTTGGTCTGCACTCAAATCAGAATAAACTTAATAGTTCATTCAAAGTGTGGAAAGTTGGGGCTACAAAAATTTGCCATGTATGACTCTTCTCCTAGCAGGCCTGCAGAACGTTTGAGGGCAGGGAGGAGGATGGGTGTTCAGAGAGAGAGAGAAAGTCCTTGTAAACATCCCAGTGCAAGGGAGGAGATGCCACATTGGGAGGAACTGAGAGCCTTGAGAAGTACATTTTACTTGCCCCCTCCAGCTTCAGTGAGACAAAGGGGTACCTGTTTGCAACTGTGAAGAAGTGACACTGGTGGCAAAGAGACCAATTGCTCAGATTAAATGAGATGATGTAGATGGTGTTTGTTTTATGGTAGGAAAATAAATCGTCACTCTCATTAAAAGGAGGCAGATTACATGATATCTAAGGTTCTTTCTAGCTCTGTGTCTTACAGTTTTATGACTTAGTTCAATGTGTGTGTGTGTGTGTGCGTGCTTCAAATATACAAGGCTTAAAAAGAACATAATGAAAATCAGATAAAGGTGGAATAGATGTTATTTCTATGTACTACTGTTCTAGTTCCATCTTTGTCACTACCCAGCTTTATGACCCTTAACCTTTCTATGCCTTTTTCCTCGCCTACCAAATATCAAATGAAAATAATATCTGTTCTGCTCTTGTCACTGGTTACTATAAGGCTCAAAATAAAAATAAAGAGTACTTGAGAGCACTATCTTATATAAACCTCCTGGATCTGCATTCAAGCAAGTCCTCCTCTTACTGCACATACCACTTTCCCGTAGCATGGCATCTGTTACCGGAACTTCTTTTCCCAACGGCATGGGCTAAAATAGTGCTGGAGAACTTCATTCCTTCATTTACGCACTCATTCATTCAACAACTGCTTATTGAGCAACAACTTTTTTGCAAGGCACTGTGACAGGTGATGGGGATGCAGAGAAGAAAAAGTCAGATTCTTGCCCTCAGGAATGTATATCAAAATGAGGCAAAATGTGAAGCTTGACTAATGATAGCATGTGAAAGTTACCGGAAGGAAGGTGGCACCAGCTGCAATGGGAGCCATGGGAACCAAGTGCCCAGTGTGAATAAGGAAATTTGGGAGATCTTCACAGAGGAGGAAACAACTGAGCCAGCCCCTAAAGGAGGCATAGAAGTGTGGCTGTGGTGAGAGGTGGAAGGGAAATTCAAGGGAGCGGGATGACCATGTGCTAAGACTTGGAGGTGTGAAAAGGCACAGTCCATTCAAGGAATAGCCCGTATGTACTATGGCTAATAAAGCAGAGGGCATGAAGTGGATTGCTATTGGCAACACTAGAAAGTCAGCCAAAATCTTTGTCCAAGCGTCCCTTTCCTGGGTAGGAATTTGAACTTTATCCACTAGGTGATATATTGCAATTGTTGAATGTTAGGTAGTTATGCGATTGTATTTGCATTTTGGAAGGCTAACTTCAAGGATGTAACTGCTGGAAATAATAAGGGTGAATGATAATATCTCTACATAAAGGTATTCAAGGAATATAGGAATATGTTTTTGTTAAGGTAAAAAAGAGAGCAATATCATCCTAAGGTAGTTGCTTAGATGGTGTTTAAAGGTTGTTTCAGAATGAGAATGAGGACAGTTAAGGACAAAAAAACTGAATGGATCTAGATGTTGTAAAGGGTTTATGAAAAAGAAAGAAAGAAAAAGAAAGGGAGAGAATGTTATCTCATGGGGTCAAGCTGGCTAAGTTTGAATGGATTTATTATAAGTTTTAAAATGAGCTTTAATATCAATAATGCACTAATGCAATACCAGAGTTTCCCTCCACCCCTCTTAAAAGGACACGGTTTCTTAGCTAATTGGTCTGCTCCTAATAAGAGATTGTAACATTTTTTCCCTTACCTTTTAAGTAATCTTTGTAGTGTGGGGGCCAAGGGCAGGATGACCCAAGATGGACCACTTTGGCATAAACATTATTTTGAGTTAAAAGTAATCAAAACCCAGCAAATGCAGGAAAAGCTCTCCTCCTGGTCCTCCACTGCCTAAATTTATGTTGGAAAGGAAAGCCTGTAGAAGAGAGCTATTAACAGAGACTCCCCTTTACCTAAAAGACTTCTCTGCATAATAGGGCAACCTTTGTTTTTCAAAACGTCTCCTTGCACCTTCCTGCTAATGGCCTTCCTCCCCTTTGTACCCTCACAACCCTGTCCCTCTCCTTACCTCATTTAAGCCTCATGTTGCCTCATTGTCTTTGGAAGTTCATGTCTGTGTGGATTCCCCTTATGTATGCCTATTAAATTTGATTTTCTCCTGTGAATCTGTCTCCTGTCAATTTGATTCTAAGTTCAGCTGGAAGGACCTTGTAGGGCAGAGGAAGGTCTTCCTCCCCAACAGTAGAAAACAAAGAATCTGTATCTTTATATTGTGTTTTATGTTGTCATTATAATGTCCTTGATTATGTCAGGGAGCAAGAATTCCTGTCCCCTCAAAGATCCTCCTACCTGGACTAAGAATCAAATTGACAAGAGACAGATTCACAAGAGAAAATCAAACTTAATAGTTTACGTACAGGGAATCCATACAGACACTGGAATTCCAAAGACAGGCAAAATGAGGTATAAATGTCATCCTGAACTAAGGAGAATGGAGAAAGGGGCTGCGATTTCAGATGGAAGAAATGTATTTCGTATGGTGATAAGAAGAGCAGATGTTTGGTAATTAGATGTTTGCCCTACCATACAGATGGGTCACTCAGATAAAATTTATCTCTGGTAATAACACTTATTCTGGGAAAGATCCCAAATTTAGATTCTTCTGTGTGGTTAAGGGAGAGACAAAAGTTTCTCCTGAGCCCGCATGGTCTTGATGTGGGAAACAAAGGCAGAAGAAAAATTATTAAATTTCCTGACTACCTACAGCCCATTAACAAGTCTTTGAAAGAGGCAGAGTGACATTCCTCTAGGGACTCAACTGCCTCAATGTTAATACTTTGTTAAGGGCAAATGGCAATCCTAGACCGAACCGCCCCCCGCCCCAGGATCCTGTAAGTCTACTTTAGCGTATAAAAATTCCTTTAGAAATTTCCTTTATCTCTAAACCCCCCAAGATACATGTTGGCAATCATCCCCCAAGCATATGGCCCACCGATATACATCTGAAGGGTCTCATGACTAAGGATTTACTAGACAGTAACAAATGACATTTTCCCAACAATAGCTAGCCCTCTCAAGGTCCTGAAAATCTTGCTTCCAAAATTCCTTAGAGACTTATGCTATCTCTAACCCCCTCCCAACTTGAAAGTATATAATGGGTCACTCCTCATGACCCCAGTGCTGCTCTTTCTGCCCATGGGTCCTGTCCCTGTGCCTTAATAAAAGCACCTTTTTGCACCAAAGATGTCTCAAGAATTCTTTCTTGGCCCTCGGCTTCAAACGCTAACGTCTTTCCTACATCAGTCTCAAGTGCCTTCGGCTCAGAATAATCCATCCATATGACAAAGTGGCACATTCCGGGAGGGCTGTTCTGAACCCCTTCAATTATTTGAGAGAACCAAATCTTCTCAGTGTTAAACAAGCTAGGTTTTGTTGTGTTTTTGATTTTTGCAGTCATGTTACCTCCTAAATTTACTTGTAAAGTCTTTTATTGTCAGTTTGGTTGAATACTAAGTATTGTTTCATAGTCTCTGATCCTATTTAATTCAAACTTTCTGTCATTTTTGACAACTTTTGCTATTTTATCTTCCCCCAATCAAATCCTAAATAAAATCCTGATCTTTAACTGTCTTTGAGATTTTCCATAGAGTCCCTGGAATATTTCAAAGGATTTGTTCTTTCACTTTGTAAAAAGAGATTTTTTTTTAAAGGATTTTACTTATTTACTTGAGAGATAGAGAGCACAAGCAGGGGGAGCGGCAGGGAGAGGGAGAAGGAGAAGGAGGTTCCCCGCTGAGCAGGGAGCCCAACTAGGGGCTTAGGGGTGCTTAGGGCTCTTAAGGGCTCTTAGGGGCTCTATCCCAGGACCCTGGAATCATGACCTGCGCTGAAGGCAGCTGCTTAACCCATTGAGCCACGCAGGCGCCCCTGTAAAAAGAGATATTTTTAAAAACAGGTTTATTTTAAGGGGCACCTGAGTGGCTCAGTCTGTTAAGCATGCTGTGGGCTCAGATCATGACCTCAGAGTCCTGGGACTGAGCCCCCTGTCTGGCTCCCTGCTCAGCAGGGAGCCTGCTTCTCCCTCTCCCTCTGCCACTCCCACTGCTTGTGCTCTCTCACTCACTCTCTTTCTCTCAAATAAATAGATGAAATCTTTGAGAAAAAAAATAGGTTTATTTTATAAGCTTAATTGCATAAAAAACATCATCAGATAAGAAGGATACTCAACCTTCTCTGGATTGTATTAGTATGGATATATGTTGTTACTATATTTCAAAGCTATATAAAATTCATAGAAATTTGTCAGCTGTCCATAATATCTTGATAGGATGTTATCCATCATAACTACAGTTATTACCTTAAAATGTTGTATGCTATAGAAACATTTCTTTGTCAATTGCAGTAATTTTTATAACAATAACTCTCATCCAATTGTTAATGGCAGCCATTTTAAATTTTTGGCTGTTCACAAATAGTTATTGTTTTACTCTAGTGCTTTCCTGAAAGCTCTTGCAATCAGCAACAAACCAGAATACTTTCTCCACAATACTTTCTCCGTCTCTTACGGCCTCAGAGATCCATGGAAAAGATTATGTTAGGTACTCTGTGGTATAGGCTTCTGATGACATTGCTCGAGTAACTCTCAGATCATACCATGGCACTGAGTAAGAATTTCCAGAACACTAGTGGAGAAAAGCTCATGGATTCATGAAACTGCTAAACCAAGAATAAGCAGAACAAGAATTAATTACATGGGACTGAACGAACTGACAAAGAATGATTATAATTTTTATGGCCTTTTGCTTGGAACAGTGCTAGTCCTTTACTGTTCTATTTTCTGGATTTAAGGAATCCCTTTCTCTTTTCTCTTAAGTTATCTATAACCCCCAACAATTTAGATTAGATTTTTTTTTAGTAAAAAAAAAAAAAAAAAGTTTAAATTTTTCTCCCCACCTTATTCTTCTGGAATTCAGAAACTCTTATTGAACATTCTTATTTTCATGGCTATATAGTTATTTGCATATGTTCAATAAGAATCTATACTCCCTGTAATAGGTCATAGTTGGGAAAATTGGTTGTATTACTAAGGTTTTGACTAGAATGTCCTATTTGGGAATGATGTGCATACAATCAGATATGAGCAGACGGCTCTAAGGAATAAAGGTTGGCTTTAGGGAATCAATGCTTACAAAGCCCTCTTGAAAAAATCGACCTGTTACAAGTTTCCGTGTATTATAAATGAGTAAGGAAGGTCACTTCCGGGCAGGTCAGGAAACTTAAGCTATTTGGGGGACCCTGAGAAGAGAGGAATTCACCCAGATCTGTAGGTACCGCAGGTGAGATCTGATGGCAAGTTCTTGGTTTGACACACTAGTCTTGAGGGACTTTTAAAAAGCCCAACCTGAAATTCCTTATAAAAGTTCCAACAAAGGAAACTTTAAAAGGCCCATGTGGTCAATTATCATTCTTGCTGCACTTACGTAAATATTTAGGCCAAATTTAATGAGACTAGACTTATTTTGTAAACAAGAATTATTTTACTTTGATTATCTTTGATCAAAATGGGGGTGACTGTAGAGAGACATTCTGTGCTTCCATTGAAAACTATCACCCATTCTTGTGAGTTGTCAGATTTTAGTCTTGTTCATTGAGCTATTTTTCACCTCTTTGGAAACGAGATCCTGCCATCTTGCACATTTTGTCAGTAATTAATGCTTCTGATTTTTTCCCCACTCTTGTGACTTGGCATTGCTGAGAACCACCGTTGCCTTTTTCCTGAATCCTGGTAAACTGAAGTTGGATGACTTGACATAATTTCAAAGATTTTATCACCACAACAGTGTGGGCTGCTCGGAAAGTTCACCAAACACTTGCATCTTCTAATCTCTGCTCCAGAAAATGACCATTATTGTGACATTACCACAGCTACCCTCCCTAAAGTCCTAATGTCTAGAAATCTTGAGTAGCTGCCCTCTGGACATAAAAACTGAGTTTATAGTCTGCTCCAAGCGTTAATGTTGTTTTCCTCTCCCTTTGCAGACTTCTTACTTCAGAACTTGTAACCCGCAAGTCTCTCCACAGCAATCAACCTAACTTCTTTTTCTGTCAAACTTATAGTAAAATTTTAGAGAGGGAAAATATGGAGACCCACTTGGGCCCCCAGAGTTGGCATAAAGATTACTTTAAAATGAAAATGTTTGTACTAAAAAGATGCAGAAAAGAGTCTTATCTGAATTTCTCTTATGTGACTAACGCAGAGCTTCCAGAAAATAAAACTGCCAATAACCCCCACTCTGAGGGAGCTTCTTGTGAATTCAGCTGGCAAGGAGACAAACTGTCCCTTTCCATTAGCCTCAAAAAGCCCAACGGAACCTTCCATCCTTCTCATTGAAACTTTAAACATCTCCCTCATACCCACTCCTGCTCTGTCAAGTTTGGAATATAAACCTTTTATTTCTGACTGTTGAGTGAAATACTCATTGCTAAGCACCCCTGCACATTTGCAGGGCACACATAAAGAAACCATTTTCTCTCCTGTTAATCTGTCTACTGTCAGTTAATTTGCAGGCCCCCTATCACTAAACTCAGGTTGGAAGAAGAAGTTTTCCTCCCAACAGTGATGGTGGGAGTGGGTGGTGAAATGGCTGGTGGCATGGGGGTGAAAGTATAACTCAGGGCAGGCCGAACATTTAAAATGTATAGAGCTTCAAATGAAAATATGCATGATCTGCAGTGGGGCAGAAGAGAAACATGGCATGAAGGTTAGCTGCTTTCCAGAAATGGTTCCTCATCAGAGCTTTTCATGATTCATTCTTCACAACTCAGGATTGTTCTTCAGTTTCAGTAGTCCCCATGTTTAGAGGGGATCCAGTTCTCACAGGTGAACTTAACCTTAAGTAAACTCACTAGACTGATTTATAACACCTGAGGGTCATGATTAATTTATTATAAGAACCAGATACCTTAGGAATCCAATCCTGAGACTCAAGAGAAAGGAAAACATATATCCCACAAAAAAGTTTGCACATCACGGTCCTAACAGATTTAATCCTAACAGCAAAAAAACCCTCAAAAAACCCACATGTTTGGTGGTAAAGGCATACAACAGAATACTATTTACCAATAAAAAGAATGAACTACTGATACGAACAACATGGACAATCTCAAAAACATGCTAAGCTAAAGAAGCCAGACAAAAGAATTCACACTATATGTTTGCTTTTGCATGCACTACTGGATCAGGAAAAACTAATCTAGGGTGATAGAAATGTAAAAATGCTTGCTTAGAGCGAAGTGTAAACAACTGCCTGGAAAGGTGCTTGCGAGAACACTCTGGACTGATGAAAATGTTCTATGTTTTGACTGGAGAGGTGATCAAGGTATCTATAGCTCATGGAACTATAAATTTAACATCTGGGGCTTCTGTAAAATGTAAATTTTCCCTCGATAAGACGATTATTACAAAGAAATATAATAAGGGGAGGAGACACCACAATGGAGCGAATGTAAGAAAGCTGAGGACCTGGGAAGGTTGATTTGCAACTGAATTCCAAGTTTCAAAGAACAAAACAAAGGAATTGACAAGAGAAAAGGTGGGCAGAGTAGGAAAACAAGACAAAGAAAAGGAAGCACAGATCAAGTACTGCAGAATTAGGTGACTAGAAGAATTTGCATATGGTTTATTGTCCTAAAATTCTAAGCATAATAGAGAATAACTGGCCTTTAGGGAGCCAGAAGTGGCTGAGGGTTCCTCGCAGGGTCCATCTGGGGTCCCTGCTGATTTGCTGTTAGTGTCCTAGTGGCCACGTGGAAAATGCCGGTGGCTGTTTGGAGTTATAGTACATTCTGTCTGGAATGTGGTGTCCCAGGAACTGCTGTGCTCTGGCTCCTGGGTGGAGGTGTCTGGTGGGCTCAAGCTTCCAGAGAAGCGTCTGGTGTGACTACGGCAGGCTCAGCCTTGGTTATAGTATAACATGTCACTCTTGAGTCAAAGTCATGACAAATCTGGCCTGGAGATTCTGGAGATTTAAAGGCATTGAATAAACATAATTCACATTCTTATCCAAAATCTGATCGGAACACTCCACACACTTTATATCTGCAATATTCAGTCAGGAATCCCTTGGGATCTTCTCTATTTCAAGATCCCAATTAAACTGAAACAAGAACAGTTTTTTCTTAGTATTTGGTCATATCCACTCAACTCAGGAAGGCAGAGATTAGTGAAAAATGGAAATTAACAAGGAATGAAACGCCCTCTCATGGGAAAAAAAAAGTGGGAAATTTGTTATTGCAGTACTGGGTTAATGTTTGTGTGGTTCTGATTTCTCTAAATGGATGGTATGATTTTTACTTTCATTTTTATGCCGGAACAGCTCCCATCCTAGATCACCCCTCTACGTACAGCACATGAATCAGTATGATTTAATTCTGACATTTCCTGTCATCTCACTCTGAAATCTTAAGTCATTACTTTTTAAAAAGATCTACTCGACATAGCACTTCTTTTCAAATTCCCTGTAAATCTCATAAAGAACTATATTATTGCCTACTTCAATTTATAAAATGAATTTCATGTTAGCTAGGTTTTCCCTAATATATTTTCACATATATAACTACATATATAATATATACTTTCATAGATTCACATATCATGTCAGAATTTATGATTTGAGTCATTGTGCCCCTAAAATTTGTGATGCTTGAAAAACACTTTTGATAAACAAAATTCATACTGGTGTTGACACATATAGAACATGAATTTCAGTTTAAAAAAACTAATGGTTAAAATTTACAACCTATACAATTCTTAACAGTTTTTATACCTGTACTTCCCTAACTTTCATTAACATTTAATTTCAATTTATTTCACATATGGGCGTTTTTTATTTGACTTAAATTATATATTTTGTACGCTTGGTGTTATTTGTAGTGTGATCTAGCTTTCACATTACTCATTTTCACCACTTTAAAATATATGTTATATTTTCTGATGTCGTTACAGGATTGTATATCACGTTTATCTGAAATTTTAACATTACATCTATAGTTCTAAAGGCACATTGCTGAGTTACTCTAATACAATCAAATAATCCATGTAAGAATTTAGTTTTTAATAGACTTACCATATAAAATATATTCAATTTAATTTTCCTTGAATACGTACACATTAAAATATTTTTTATTTGTAATGTATAAACTAAGTGTAATGGGTAATTATAAATTACACAGCCCTTTGAAAGATGCTGAGATACACTTCTGGGGTTTTTGTCACTTACTTGTCATTATTCACATTAAGTAATCATCCTCATCAGGGTTGTCTGGTTGTTTTTTTTTCCCTTTATCAGTAGAAGGGAGTTTCCTACTCAGGACCACATTATGTTTAAGTTTTTATTTACAAATTATCTATTATAAACTTTGAAATCATTAAGAAACCCAATAAAATGAAGTTTTAAATACTGGTCAGATTCAAATTGAGGATAATTGCCAGCCATAGCCTGTTCTCTGAGAACTGTCTGTTACCATACAGATGAAGATGTTTCAATATGGCCACCACCCTATGGCAATAGTTGGTTGAACAAAGATAGGGATGTCTGGTTAGAGTGAAACCAATCCAGAGGCTCAGCTTGGCCAGACCTATCCTCTTTCTGAGAAATTTAGGATTAAGGTTTGAGAGATGAGCAGAATGGGTCCCTATAACAGAGCATTTGCCTGGAAAGTCATGTTAAACCAGTGCTGGTGGGTTGATGGGGATGGGACAATGCATCTTTTGGCCTTGTGCATGAGGAGTAGAGAAAAGTTGGTCTACACAGAAAGAGAGATAAATTAGAGAAGTCAGTGGTGTGGCAGACACTCATATGGCATGGCACATATAAGTTCCTGATAGATTTCTTTCTTTCTTTCTTTCTTTCTTTCTTTCTTTCTTTCTTTCTTTCTTTCTTTCTTTCTTTTCTTTCTTTCTTTCCTTTCCTTCTTTTTCTATCTATCTATCTATCTATCTATCTATCTATCTATCTATCTATCTAACTCCTCTAACTTATTCAGTCAAGCAGTACTCTCTACTTTTCTGTTCCATGAGATTTCCAATTTGTTCTTTAATAAATTTGTATTTTTATTTTAGTTTAAGTGGATTCTTTTCCTTGTCATCATGAGATTCCACCCAAGTCACCTGGCTGAATATGGTTCTATTAAACAGAATATAGCGGAATTACGAGTACTGCTCACCAATATTTGGGGTCCTGGGAATAGAAGTACGTGTGAAATAGGAAGAAAGAGGAGGAAGAGAGTTTCAACTTTCTCATGAGTTTCAGGCCAGCTTTAGACAAAATTTCAAAATAGGCAAAACAAGAGGATGATACTTTGCTCCCCCTTTTCTGAGCTCCAATTTCTCAGTATTCTTTTTAATGCCCTAAGTCCTCTACCACATCATTTCTATTTTGGAGAGGATAGAAAAATAAATCTATTTAGTTTCCCAAAGTATTCAATACCCCAAACTATTTACTATTTCTAGTCAACAAAATTGGCATAGTATTAAATGGAAAGCATATGATCCTTAGAATGTGAAATTGCAACTATGTCACATATCTATACCTTACGCTATGGTTCTTGGTCAAGTTCGTTAACTTTTTGAATCTCATTTACCCTATCTCTAAATCAGGAGTCTAACCAATTCACACGTACCATTGTGATTTCAGTCAGCAGGAACCAAAAACTCTGATTCAATCACTTTAAACATTAGGTTAGATGAAGTCATTCATATAACCCAAAATCCTAAGGGTGTGAGGCTACTGATATATTTAAATTGGCAGCTAAATAACATGACTAAGGACTCTAGAACTTTCCATCTTTCTGTCAGCTATTTTCAACAGGGTGACTTAGCAACCTCCTGCTTGTAAGATGTTTTCCTCAGTTCCGGTTTTCTTATCTCCTAAAATGCTGTCTCACATGCAAATCTAACAACATATAGTATTGATATAGGATTCCATATGCGATGAAAGAAAGTGGACTTATTTCCTTCTGTGTGGGTCTTATTTCTTTCTTTATTTTTTCCCACTTAGATCAAAGTAACCTTTTCTGGAAGCCCTTCAACAGACCTCTCCCGTAGCTGGTTGGCCAAAAAGGACTTACATACTCCCTCCAAACTTATCACCAGTAAGGCAGGTGATAAACTATGATTGATTTAAACTTTTCTTGCTAAATCCCTGAGTTACAATGAAGTGTGAGGCATATCCCAAATCAGGATTTTACTTGCAAGCAACTGCTAATAGTTAACTAACAGTGTCTTTTATCACGTGACATTTATGAGCATCAAACTAGCTAATGCATGTAACGATTCTTTTTAAATTTTAAAGCTCTGAACAACATATACATATGTATATAGTTTCTTTAAGTTATTAAGAGGAAAATAGTTACAATAAACATTTTTAAACTAATTCTCATTAGCTTATAAATAACTATTGGCATTCTTATTTTCTTGAAAATTTGTTGTATTTTTAAAAGATGATGCTTAGTCAGCCAATTGATTCACTAGTGAATAGATTTTCCTGGGTAAAAGAGACTTGAAAGATGTTGGCAGTGTGGAAGAAATTATCAGGAGGCTTCATGAAGAAACACTTTCTGGTTGCCTCCAAAACCCACCTTGAGAGTCAGCTCTCCTACCCTGCGGCTCCTTACCCCTGGTTCTTCCCTTTCTCCAGTTTGGACCTTGGAACTTCCACACAATGCCAACGTTGTCTTGCAAATTTCATTCATATGGTAAAGGACTCTTTGGAGATCTTAGGAATTTTTAACTATCTATTATTTCAAATTCGGATCTGGTGACTTGCCTGATCAAATTTGGCATAGTTTGAAAACTGTGGAAATGTTGCAGGGCATCTCGGCTCCTTCCACGATTTAGCTATTGTGGACATTGCTGCTATGAACATTGGGGTGCATATGGCCCTTCTGTTCACTACGTCTGTATCTTTGGGGTAAACACCCAGTAGTGCAATGGCTGGATCATAGGGTAGCTCAATTTTTAACTTTTTAAGGGACCTCCACATGGTTTTCCAGAGTGGCTGTACCAACTTGCATTCCCACCAACAATGTAGGAGGGATCCCCTTTCTCCACATCCTCTCCAACAATTGTTGTTTCTTGCCTTGTCTATTTTTGCCATTCTAACTGGCATAAGGTGGTATCTCAGTGTGGTTTTGATTTGAATTTCCTTGATGGCTAATGATTTTGAACATTTTTTCATGTGTCTGTTAGCCATTTGTATGTCTTCATTGGAAAAGTGTCTGTTCATATCTTCTGCCCATTTTTTGATTTGTTTATTTGTTTCTCGTGTATTGAGTTTGAGAAGTTCTTTGTAGATCTTGGATACCAGTCCTTTATCTGTAGTGTCATTTGCAAATATATTCTCCCATTCCGTGGGCTGCCTCTTAGTTTTTCTGACTGTTCCCTTGGATGTGCAGAAACTTTTAATCTTGATGAAGTCCCATAAATTCATTTTATCTTTTGTTTCTCTTGCCTTTGGGGAGCCGAGATGCCCTGCAACAGATGACTGGATTAAGAAGTTGTGGTCCATATATACAATGGAATATTACTCAGCAATCAGAAAGAATGAGTTCTCAACGTTTGCTACAACATGGACGGCACTGGAGGAGATAATGCTTAGTGAAATAAGTCAAGCAGAGAAAGACAACTATCATATGATTTCTCTCATCTATGGAACATAAGAACTAGAATGATCAGTAGGGGAAGAAAGGGATAAAGAAAGGGGGGGTAATCAGAAGGGGGAATGAAACATGAGAGACTATGGACTATGAGAAACAAACTGAGGGCTACAGAGGGGAGGGGGGTGGGGGAATGGGATAGACCAGTGATGGGTAGTAAGGAGGGCACATATTGCATGGTGCACTG
Organism: Ursus americanus; assembly: GCF_024610735.1. Classification (NCBI taxonomy): domain Eukaryota; kingdom Metazoa; phylum Chordata; class Mammalia; order Carnivora; family Ursidae; genus Ursus; species Ursus americanus. Next base: position 25,657,110 of record NC_142133.1, read on the forward strand.
GGTGTTATACACAACTAATGAATCATCGAGCCTTACATCGAAAACCGGGGATGTACTGTATGGTGACTAACATAATATAATAAAAAATCATTATTAAAAAAAAAAAAAAAAGAAAACTGTGGAAATGTTATCTTGCAGAGTTTGAAGGTTGTGGAGAAAAATTTAGAGCTACTTAGGTATTTTTAGCATTGCCTAGAGGAGCCTCGCTATCTAAAACCTTGATTATTCAGCCTAGTGAGAAAATGAATAATCCTTACAGTTTTAAGATTGGCCCCAAAAGATACGCAGACAGTACTACGATTGGTATGCTCTAGGCCACAATTGTATTTTGTTGAGCTCTAATTGAGCAGAAATTCTCCCGTTGCATTTACTTATAAAGCCTAGTACATTGCCTGTGGCTCTAGCACAGTGGCTTTCACAAAATAAGTTTTCAGTAAGTATTTGTGAACTTAAATAGAAAGAAATTGAATTGAAAATGGTCATAATTTTATAGACCTTCTGCCATTGAATTGATAGCAAAATCCCATTCTTTCAGTATTGCCAGAACTCTGTCCTTTGTCATTTCATACCCACTTTTATAGTATCTGAATCTATCACTACCAACAACAAACTTTGTCTGAACTTTGTCTTCTTCCTGAAAACTTCCTGAGTAATTATAGAAGGATTAAGTACTTTTGCACATCCTCTCTAGTCTACAGCAAAGTTCAGATTTCTTCCTCCCAACTACAAAATGCTTTTAATTCTATCTTTATTATGTGTTATGAATTTGTTTGTACATGTATGCAGAATGATACAATAAGCCTTATCTCCGTGAAAGAAAGATTTTACTATCCAATGAAATCATGTAAAATATCTATGAGCACGGAGGAGAGATATGAGGTAGTGCCTAATATTAGGCTCATAACCCACTCTTTAGGCTTTCATTCCTTTTTTCTAGGTAGTTAATGAATGGCTTAGAAATCCATGTGTCTGCTAAGCAGTAACCCCTTCTGCAAGGCCAACAAGGTTGATAAGGTAGATGTTTTTACTGAATGGATCTGTATCTTACCTTTCAAAAGGCCACCTTCTAACTACCTATGGTGTCCAAGTTGTGTACAATCAATCACTGCAGGGACATTGACCTTTGTCCTCAATGACTTAAACTGAGATACTTTTGCTCCAAAATTTAAAATTTTAGCTGAAATAATTGTATATCATTTGTGAAAGCTGGAAAGACATGGGGAAAAGTGCTTACTCAAAATTAAAATTTTTAAAAAATCAATGACTTTGAAAGAATATTTAAAAGTGAATGTTTCTTTAAAACTCTATAGATTTCAATTCGTTCAAAGAAATACTTTAAATGCATTTTTATTGAGTTTAAATTAGAGATAAACAAAATCAACCTAGATAACTTGTTGGCTCCACCTCTTAGATCTTCTTTCTGACACACTTCAGACTTAAACAGTGCCAGCTTTATGTAAAAGCAAAAAACAAAATAAACCATAAATCTGGGGGAGACATTGAACTTCATAAGCTAGTTTAATTTGAGGTATATTTAGTTTTGATTTGTTCATTTTAGTCCTTTGGCTTGTTGGCCTGTCTAAAGAGTAGATAACGGAGAAGTTGGACCATTTTTAAGAAAACTTTTTTCACCTTATAGTTTCCTGCTGCTGCTGAGAGTGGGAACAGGGTATGAGTGCAAATGAAAGATCTTTTTTGGGCAATGAAAATGTTTTAAAACTGGATTCTGCTGATAGTTATGCAATTCTGTCAACTTACTAAAAAGCATTGAATTGTACACCTAAAAGTATGTTTGTGGTATGTAAATTATAGTTCATTGAAGCTATAAACACACATACACATACATAAAATAATAAATGACCCCCCACAAAGCAAGCACACAAACCTTGCTTCCAGAGAGATGATATGATGTAAACATCTGTTAACAAGCTAGATTTATAGCATACTTGGTTACATACTAGGTATATTAGCTTGCTTTAGTAAGATCAGATTAAGGTTATATAGAAAAACAAAACCTACTTTAATTATATTGACTATTAAATGGTCACTGTTTCAGATTCATTGACAGGCTTCTTTTTCTTCTTGAGTCTTTTTTACAAGATTACAGCAAGGGCCAAGGAAAAGCAAAAACATGATCTTCAAAATAAACTTTCATCAAAGTAAAATGTAACCTCACTTTTTTTTTAACTTAAATTTTGAATTCTCCATGTGTAGGAAAATCCTCTTCTTTTATCCACAAGGAAAAGGTGTAAAATCCAGAATTTAAACAAAAATAAATAAGTAAAAACAAAAAACTTCTTTTCTAACAATTTAAATTAGATTCAGGGGCCAATTTTTCATTTTCTTCTTTATTCTGGAGTTATAAAACATAAATAAATAGGGGGAGAAGTTAAGATGGCAGTGGAGTAGCTGTGTCCCTCAAACACAGCTAGATATCAAATCATTCTGAGCCCCCAAGAAATCAATCTGAGGTCTGAGAGGACAAAAACTGCAAGTCTGCAAGTAGAACAGTGACCACCTTTTGGAAGGTAGGAGGTGTGGAGAGTTGACTTGGGGGAGATACAGCTGTGGGTGCCCTGGTGAGGAGGGAGCACTGCTTATGGAAGTCACTACAAAGTATTATAAGCAGCAAAGCACAATACCTGAACTTTTAGAAGTCCACTACCATGGCAGATGTGCCTGGCTTAAAGGTGCTCAGGTGATGAAGCAGGGAGGAGTCCCAGGAGGGACACCCTGGTCTGAGGATCCCCTGGTTCATAAGAAGAAGGGGTGGTGCCTCAGTGTGGCATGGTTCCCAGGCATAGGAGTGGGGACGCTGGCTGAGAGCAGTGAGTCTTGGTGCCGGCTTTCTGCCACAAACTGTGAACTGCTGCCCGGTTGTGCCACCACTGCCTGGTGTGCCACTGCTTTCCTGGGACTGGCCAGCAAATGGCAAAAGAACAGCAAGACTCCCCCCTGACCCCCCAATCTGGAACAGCTCAGGTCCCAGCTGCGGGAATCCCTAAAATTTGCAGTTTTGAAACCCAGTCATGGGCCTGAGATTAAAAAAAAAAACCTCAGACACAGGCAGAGTGAATGCAGGGTTTTGACAGAAACTGGGTATATAAGAGGGGCAGTTGATTGCTGTTCTGTGAGGGCTCAAGGAAGAGTGGGGGGCACGAACTTTCAGCTCTGGGGTTAGAGAGCAGGGCATTGCCATATTCACCCTGATCATCAGCACTGAAAGCCTGCAGGGAGCAAAACAGTGCCACCTAGTAGAGGCTGTGACTGATTACACTAAGCCCTGCCCTCCTGCACCCTGGAGGCACATTTCCACTAGGGCAAGTCCACCTGAGAATCATCACAATAGGCCCCTCCCCCGGAAGACCAGCACAAACAACTGGTGTGCACCAATTCTATGATCGTAGAGTATGTAAAGCTTCAGCCCTAGGGGAAATAGGATCTAGCTTCCTTTTTACTTTTGTTCTTTATTTTTTTATTATTACTTTTTTCTCACGGCCCAGGATTTAATCAAGACAGATTTAAGTAAGATGTCTGAACTAGAACTTAAAACAATGATAATAAGAATACTAACTGGGCTTGAAAAAAATATAGAAGACACTAGAGAATCCTTTACTGCAGAGAAAAAAGAACCAAAATCCAGTCAGGCCAAAATTAAAAATGATATAACTGAGATGCAAACCCAAATGGGTGTCATAAAAATGAGTATGGAAGAAGCAGAGGAGTGACTCAGTGATATAGAAAATAAAATTATGGAAAATAATGAAGCTGAAAAGAAAGGGGAAAGAAAGGTAATGGATCACAAAGGTAGACTTAGGGAACTCAGTGACTTATTAAAACATAATACCATTCATATCATAGGAGTTCCAGAAGATAAAGAGAAAGAAAAAGGGGCAGAAGATTTATTCAAACAAATTATAGCTGAAAACTTCCCTAATCTGGGGAAGGACACAGACATCAAAATCCACGAAGCACAGAAAACTCCCATTAAATTCAACAAAAGCTAGCAAGTGCCAAGGCATATCATAGTCAAATTCACAAAACACACAGGCAAGGAAAGAATCCTGAAAGCAGCAAGGGGAAAAAAAAGTCCTTAATCTACAAGGGGAGACAGATCAGGTTCTCAGCACATCTGTCCACAGAAACTTCGCAGGCCAGAAGACAGTGGCAGGATATATTCAATGTGCTGAATAGGAAAAACATGCAACCAAGAATTCTTTATCCAGCAAGGCTGTCATTCAGAATAGAAAGAGAGATAACAAGTTTCCCAGAGAACAAAAACTAAAAGAGTTTGTGACCACTAAGCCAGCCCTGCAAGAAATTTTAAGGGGGTGGAGAAAAAAGACCAAAAGCAACAAAGACTAGGAAGGACCAGAGACTATCACCCAAAACACCAACTCTATAGGTAACACAATGGCACTAAATTCATATCTTTCAATAATCACTCTGAATGTAAATGGACTAAATGCTCCAATCAAAGTACATAGGGTATCAAAATGGATAAAAAACCAAGATCTATCTATATGCTGCCTATAAGAGACATATTTTAGGCCTAAAGACACCTGCAGATTGAAAATGAGGGGATAGAGAACCATCCATCATGCTAATGGATATCAAAGGAGAGCCAGAGTAGCATACTTACATCACACAAAAAAGATTTTAAAACAAAGACTATAACAAGAGATGAAGAAGGGCACTATATCATAATTAAGGGGTCTATCCATCAAGAAGATCTCCCAACTTGGGAGGACCCAAATATATAAATCAATTAATAATAAATGTAAAGATACTCCTTGATAATAATACAATAATAGTAGGGGACTTTAACACACCAATTACAACAATGGACAGATCGTCTAAGCAGAAAATCAACAAGGAAACAATGGCTTTGAATGACACACTGTACTGGATGAACTCAACAGATATATTCAGAATATTTCATCCTAAAGCAGCAGAATACAGATTCTTTTTGAGAACACATGGAACATTCTCCAGAATAGATCCAGAGTATTTGTGACACATTGGGTCACAAATCAGGCCTCAACAAATACAAAAAGATCAAGATCATACCATGCATATTTTCAGACCACAGTGCTATGAAACTTGAAGTCAGTCACAAGGAAAAATTTGGAAAGACCTCAAATATGGAGGTTAAGAACATCCTACTAAAGAATGAATGGGTCAACCAGGAAATTAAAGAAGAAATAAAAAATACATGGAAGAAAATGAAAATGAAAACATGACAGTTGAAAACCTTTGGATATGAACAGCATGGGCTACAGAAGATCAGCTAATGTATAAAACAAACAGAACAGAATGACCAATCTGAAAGAAATGTCAAACTAGGAAAGAATAGGCATTTTTTCTTCTGCCACTGTTGGCTGAGGAGACGTTTATATTTCCTAGTGAGAATTTAGCCACTAATGCCAGAACTGTTTATCCTTTGGCTTCACTTGTCTAGATAATAAGCTATATATAGTCTTCATTCTATAATTCTAAACCTATCATTCTAAATCTATCTTGTTGTGGTTTTATAAAGTTCTGACAGCATGGTAAGGTAGGAAAAGGAGAGAACTTGTGGTTTGAGAAACAACTGTTCTCTTCTGAGCTCTATGTCTCATTAACCATGCCCTTGAGTGGTGTACTTAATTTTCTCATTTGTAAAATGAGGATAATAGTATCTATGGCAATCACTACAGATTATCTTTCTAGGAGAGGCCTAGGGATGGTAAGGGGGTGAAGGGATTTATCTTAAAGCTGAATTTGTAGAGTAAGCACACTGCTTTTACTTAAATTTACTAGAAGTGATGGAAATTATAGGGAAGTCAAAGATTGCTCCCATGCTCAAGTCACTCATTAGCACCACCAAGGGATGTGGGGTTAGTGGGAAAATTTGCGGGGGGGGGGGGGGGTTAACCTAAGTATCAAACTCACTTAGTTACTAAGCAAATATTAATGTTCTTCATTGTTACTCTCTTGTGAGTTCAGATTTTACAGAGGTAGATAGTAGAGTAAAAAATCTGATACCTGGAGGAAAAACATCAGGTAAGCTGTATATCTGAGAGGCTAGTGCTCCTAGAAGACCTCTTTCTATCTTGGTGTACAAAAGCAACAGTAAGTAAGGGCACATTGAATTACAAAAGAGAACCAAAAGGTTCCCAATATCAAAATATCTGTTTTCTTTCCCCTTTCTTGTGATTGTGAATTTATGGAAATAACAACACAAGTACACAACCATTTGAAAATTTGAAAAGATTAGAGAAACTGTGGGAAAGACTAAAGAAAGCAAAGAAGGAAATAACACTCATAGATACTTCCACTACCTAGATACAACCACCATTAACATTTCATTTATTCAGCAATTCCTAGGAATGCCTACTGTATGTCATCTATTCTCTGATGGTAGGCATACAAAAATGACTGATACAACCTATCCTCAAGACAGGGGTAGCGGAAAGGAATTTTGCCAGCCCTGTGCCTTTAACATGTAATGTGAGGATTCAGAATTTATTTTCTTTTCTCTACTGTTTCAAGTCTTTTTATAAAGCTTAGTATTAACATTGTTTATAAGATAAGGGAGTGATGCTGCCTGGTCTCGCTGCTATTCCTGGAGGTATCAGTCGGGAATGTGAAAACACACTGCCCAACCAGGGGCCTCAGGAAGAGTGGGTTGGAGGGTGAAGGTTACTTATAGAGCCCTTTCCCTGCCCTGCAAACCTAGCATTTCTCATCTGAGTTCATCTTTAAAGATGTCACAGAGCTTTTGCAATGTTTTACAGCATTTTCCATTAAAAGTGTGTCATGTAAATCAATCATGGCTTCAATTTTTCTGTCAGACTTCTATAACCTTAAACCAAAGCTTTCAAAATTAATCAAAAAGAGTAAGTCAATTTAATTTTTCATGAGAGAATAACAGTATGAAGTTTGTCTTTGGCTATCTCAATTATAAATATTTATTAATGAATTTTGGTTAATAAATTTTTATAAAGGAGCTTAAGAGGCAAGTGATATTTTTAAAAATCGAGTCTTAATGTTTGCATAAATAGCCTATTGTTTTTTTAACACAATTTTCCCCATTTCTGTGAAAAATACAAAAAAACATTACAAAATTTAGATGTTAACCATCCAACATTCTTGATATATCAATGATTAAGATTCATTCTTTATTCATCTAACCACCCCCCCACACAGTCTACAAATATTTATAGAGCATCTATGCAATGCTGGCCTCTGGCTAGGCATTAGGGATACACAACCAAATCAGAATCAGTTGATCTTCGTCTTCAAACAGCTCACAGTCTCTTTTATGTGAAGAAACACATAAATAAAATCAAATAGTTAAAACATGATCAGTTAGAGAAATGATAACCACGGATATTGTGGGCGAATAAGAGAGGCTGGTACCACCTTGGAGGTTAAGGAAGAAGGCTTAAGGGAAGGTTTCCTGGAGGAAGTGTGCCTGTGGGATTTTAAAGGGGAAGTGGAATGCAGCTACAAGTTGGAAGAATTTAGAGGCATTCTAGTCAGAGAAAAACCACAGGAGGCAAAGCAAATAGATGAGACAGTGGAATGAACACAGGAAACATTCGAGTGTTAACCAAATTCAGAGAGATGGAACAGGAGCTGGATTGTCAATTAAAAAATACTTGAGAACATAAATTTGAATAGCTACATAATATTATATCATGTCAGTGAGCCATAATCTATGTACTTGCTTCCCTAATATTCAGTATCTTGATCATTTATATTTTTTCAGTATCATAAAACATTTTTTTTAAAGATTTTATTTATTCATTTGATAGAGAAAGAGAGAGAGAGAGAGAGAGAGAGAAAGCACAAGGGGGGGGAGAGGCAGAGGGAGAGGGAGAAGCAGACTACCCACTGAACTAGGAGTCCGACTTGGTTCTTGATCCCAGGACCCTGAGATTATGACCTGAGCAGAAGGCAGATGCTTAACCGAGTGAGCCACCCAGGTGTCCCTGTCATAAAACATTTCTGATGAAAATTACTGTGCACAAGTTTTTGTCTACATTGATTATTTACTTAAAAAATATATTAACGGAAGGGCACCTGGCTGGTTCAGTCAGAAGAGCATGTGACTCTTGATCTCGGGGTTGTGAGTTTGAGCCCCACATTAGGTGTAGAGATTACCTAAAAATAAAATCTTTAAAGAAAAGAATATATATATATATATATATATATATATATATATATATATATATATTAACAGAACACCTTCAATAGCAACTAACAGAAAAGCAAACTCAAAATGGCTTAAATAATAAAGATAATTTATCGTATCCTATGACTGGAAATACAGAGTAGGGAAGGTTTTAGTGTTGGTCTATCCATCAGCTCGATGAAATCACCAAACACCCAGTTTCTCTCTGTCTTTCTGCCCTGTGTCCTCAGCGTCAGCTTCATGTGAAGGCTAGCTCCCGTGGGGTAGCAGCGTGGCTGCTGGCAGTAAACAAAGCTGTGTGATTTCTCAACTTAGTCCAGGGGGAGAGTCGAACAACTGTCACACAAGAGGCTAAGCTTGCTCAGCCACCCCAAGCCAGTTCCAAGGCCGCACACAACGCTGTACGCTGATCATCAGCTCGGGCTGGGGGTATATAAACCAGCACTGGTTTCTGTCTCATCAATTTGCTATGTTCCAATAGATGCACAAATAATATGAATAAATAACTTCCAAATAAGGAAATAAAATGAAATAACAAATATAGATAGGAAAAATACCTTAAAACAAACTGAGGATTTTTCCATTATGGTTTTGTTTGCAAACAAGCCAAATAGTAAAGGAATTATATTTTCTTTGAAGTTTAGTAGAAATTTTCTGAGATTCTCTGGTGCCTATATCATAAAAATAGTTTAAGAAATACTTATTGTGTTAATTAAAATAATACAACAAAACAAAACAAAACGGTATTTTCCTTTCCCAGAGAGACATATACCTATGTAGACCCTTTTCTATGGATTCACAAATATATGTATTTGTACCAAAAAACGGTGCAATACCTTTTTTTAACTTAAAGTATTTTACGCGCAATAACATAACAATATATTTTGTTGTCAATTCATAGAGCACTGCCTCATTCTTCTTAACAACAATATATAATTTATTTAGCTATTCCCTTTTGATAGACTTTTAGATTGTCTAAAAATTTAAGTACTTGGAAGAGGCAATTTCAAAGTTTAGTCCTGGTTTTTATATAGCTAAAGAAGATAATTATATATATATACATATACATATGTATATATATATGAGATATATGTGTGTGTATGTATATATGTGTGTGTATGTATATTTGATATAATAACATGATTTATTTTCTACCTTATTTTCTACCTTGATTAGTTCAATCTGGAACAAACATACTGCTGGATAATATAGCATCCTATAGACTGCCTTGTGGAGAAAAAGAGAACACCCACTCTTATGAAAAAGGGGTAAGATTTTCTAAAAAAGAAATGATGGTATATGTCAGGATTAGGAGAAGAAAATGCTCCCACTGTGGTTTGTAAGCCTGAAGACAGAGAAGCAGATGTCTTTAGAAAGGGAGCAGCATAGTGATGTAAAATCCTCCTTTCATTCTAAACTACTCGTGAAGCTGGCGAGATGCACAAAGGCCTTATGTGAATGATGTTTTCACAGTAATCTCAGAAAGAGAGGGCTGTGTTCCCATGTGGAATAGGAACAGTTTACATGTGACAAAACTAATTCCACAGAAGCAGAATCTTGAAGGAAACTAGGAAACAACTATGCTTTCCTCTCATCTCATCAGAGTTCCCAGAGGTACTAGAAGTTGTTTGGAACACACTTCTAATATGATTACAATTTCAAATGATAGGATGCTTTGCATGATATCTGTGTTATGTTTTCACTTTGTATATTTACAAAAATACTTTCTCAAAAGAGTTTCCTAGAAGAGAGGTTGCTGGGGCAAATCTTATAAACTATGGCAATGGTGGCATGGATCTAAATTTGGCGTTTGAGTCAGCTGCTTGCTTTGAGCACTCTGTGAGAGGCTGACCAACAAAACATCTGCCCTCTATGTGAGTGTGTTCCTTTACAAACGTCCTCCTTTTCAGAGGATTTCCTTTTTTTTTTTTTTTTTTCCTGTGACATGCCAGCATTTCATAATCAATGTGTCTAAATAAGTGGAAAGATAGTCCATGGTCATGGACTGGAATTAATACTGTTAAACTGTCCATTCTTTCCAAAGCAGTCCAGATGTTCAATGCAATCCCTATCAAAATTTCAATGGCACTAATCACAGAAATAGAAAAAATAGTCCTAGAACTTGTATGGAACCACAAGATGTCAATCACAGAAGATGCTGAATAGCTAAATCAACCTTGAACAAGTAGAATAAAGTTGAAGGCATCATATTTTATGATCTTAAACTATATTACCTAGCTATGGTTATAAAAATCTTATGCTAGTGGCATAAAAACAGACACATAGACCAATGGAACATAATAGAGAGTCCAGAAATAAATCTACACATATACAGTCAGCTAATTTCTCATAAAGTCTCCAGGAATATATAACGGGGAAAGAATGATCTCTTCAAAATATGGTGGTGGGAAAACTGGATACCCACATGCAAAAGAATGAAATTGGACCCTACCTTACACCACATACAAATAATAACTCAAAATGGATTAAAGACTTAAATGTAAGACTTGAAACTGTATCCTAGAAAAAAACATAGGGTAAAAGCTCCTTAACATTGGTCTTGGCGATGATTTTTTGCAACTGACACCAAAAGCACAGGCAACAAAAACAAAAATAAATAAGTGGGACTACATCAAAATACAAAGTTTCTGCACAGCAAAGGGAATAATCAACAGAATGAAAAGGCAAGCTATGGAATGGGAGAAAATATTTGTATACCAAATATCTGATAAGGGGTTAAGATCCAAAATATATAAGGAACTCATACAACTCAATAGCAAAAGTAAACAAATAAATAACCCAATTAAAAAATGGCAAAGGACCTGAATAGACATTTTTCCAAAGAAGACATACAACTGCCAATAGGTTTATGAAAAGATGCTCAATATCACTGATCATCAGGGAAACTGCAAATCAAAACCACAATGAGATACCACCTCGCACCTGTTAAGATGGCTATTATCAAAAAGTCAAAAGATAACAAGTGTTGATGAAGATGTGGAGCAAGGCACTTTGTGCACTGTTGGTCAGAATGTAAATTGGTAGAGACATTATGGGAAACTATATGGAAGTCCCTCAAAAATTAAAAATAGAATTAGTATATGATCCAGCAATCCCACTCCTGGGTTTATATCCAAAGGAAATAAAATCACTATCTCAAACAGATAGCTGCACTCCCATATTCATAGCATTGTTCAGTGGAGCTAAGATATGGAAATAGCCTAAGTGTCTGTTGATAGATGAATGGTAAGAAAATGTGGTATACACAAACAGTGGTATACTATTCATCTTTAAAAAGAAGGAGTTCTTGTCATTTGAGACAACATAGACGAACCTACGGGTCATTATGCTAAGTGAAATAAGCCAGACACAGAAGGATGGATATCACATAATCTCATTTACATGTCAAATCTAAAAAAAAAAAAGGTCAAACTCATAGTAGCGGAAAGTAGAATGGTGCTTAGCAGAGCTGCTGAGTGGTAGAAAAGATACTGAATCAGTGGATACAAACTTTCAGTTCTAAGATGAATAAATTCTAAAGACCTAATTCATAGCATAGTGACTATAGTTAGTAATAATGTATTATATACCTGAAATTTGATAAAAGAGTAGAGCTCAAGTGTTCTTACCACCTCCACACACATACACACACACACATACACAAAGGTAAGTAACTATGGGAGGAGATAGATACGTTATTTAGTTTGATTATGGGAATCATTTCACAATGTATACATATATCAAAACATCACATTGTACACCTTAAATATATACAATTTTTATTTGTCAGAAATTTAAAAAAAAACATAATCAACAGGTCTAACACCAAAGTCCTTGACTTCTCCGTCTCCCACAACCACTGCTTTAAGTAAAGGTGGCAAACAAAATAAACGTCATGATCAAAGATGATCTCTGAATTGGCCAACTATTGCTTGGTTTTTATGTTTGTTCTCAAATTAATGGATTTGCTGATCTTTTAAAGTAGTAACTGCTAACTTAACAGTTTCTAATTTTACTTTAAAACAATGTTTGTTAAGCTTAGTAAAGTGATGATAAAGCTTTTGTTGTTATTTTATTTTCCCTCTCTAGAAATCTCTTGTTTAGTTTATCCATAATATTGCCCTCAGGAGGGGTGGAAATCAAAGACTTAAAGCATGGACTGTGTTTGGATTGTTGTCCTTGTTGCAGATTGGAGCTGTTGCAGTTGGCTCTTGTCTGTTTTGCTTATATAAACAAAGATTATTTTTTAGGTATTTCAGCTGACATTCTTGTATCTCAGTGGTGGGATCCTTTTTTGTTTGTTTTTAAATTTGCTTTACTTTTAACTTAGGTATACTCTGTGTGGAGAGTACAGGAAAGAGAGAAAGAACACTTTGAACTCTAAAGGGAAGAACCAGGTCTATAAGAAACTCTTGCCAAACTTATAGACTAAGGACATAGAGTTTTGCTTCATCCCTTGCATAACTCTGTGTTATAACTGGAATATCTCATGATTATTAAAAATTCCCACTAAATAGTTTTCTGGATATATTATGTGAAAGGCAACCAGAAGTAGCTAAACAGAAATCTAAAATGCTCTGGATCCATGCCAAATGGATGGTACAGAAAACAGAAGATTAAAAGAAGAAGCTTTGGAGAGGCTGGTTACAGAAGAGGAGGTGGAAATTAAATAGCCTCATAGGAAAGATATGGTTTAGATATGTGGAGAGGAAGATGGGGTTGAGAGGTTGTGCATAATTGGGATATGTGGAAATTCAAGGAGCTATGGATAGGCTGGAGGTCCACATAAAGGGCTGGAGCCATAAGTCTGTCCAAGGATGTCAAGGTCAGATTCTCAAAAGCCATAAACGAAGGTCTAAGAAGAATGACTTTGTTCATTTAGCAAATTAAAATATTCTGGCATGAGAAAACACTTCTGTTATTCCCTAAAAATAATGTATTAATAAAGAGATCACATCTTGAGTAATATTTTAGTGTTATTGATATACATATAATTTGTTTAAGTAAATTTTTAGCAACCCTTTTGTTTACTTGTATTTGGGTTTCTAATTACTTTGTGTATTACGAATCATGTCAAAAGTTACTTATTTCCCTTCTTCAAGAAAGGAACCAACATATTCTCTTATTTAACTGCTCTGTGTTATTCTTGCATTTAGGAAGACAATTACCCTCTTAAAACTGCTGAAACCAGCCCTTTTCATTTACCAAAGAAATAGTCTATCATCTTTTACCTCTTTGAAACATTGTTTCGGAAACCCAAACTGGCATCAACATTGATTAACTAGAAATTTATCAAATTTCTCTTATCTGCTACCCGACTAATGATGGTGACAATAAGTGTGTGTGTATAAATATATATACACACATACATATATATATACACACATATATACATTCATACATATATATACACACACACATATTTCATATATATGTATATCAGAAGTACGTCAATCTGCAGAAAAAAAGGAAAGGAACCGAAACCTGAAAATTCAGTGCTTGGATCAAGAAAACTGTATCGCATTTGGAGAGGTGTTAGTACACGGTGTAAAGATTTATAGAGTTATTTTATATTTCCGAGTTGTTATGTTTTCCAATAGCATGGTAATATAATTGAATAAATAGCCCATGAATATGAATATGCTGATTTTTGCAGTATACCTTATCAAAGTATTAAGACCCAAGTTTTATTGAGACATTTGGCACATTGTCCTAATTTTAAACTTGCTTGTTCCTTGCAAAAATAGAACTAGTTGAAGGGTACCAGTATAAACAAATGCTAATAAACTGCTCCCAATTTCTTTGAAAGACTCCAGGTGTATTGAATATTCTGCTTCCTCCTTTAACCCCATGGCACCATATCTTCCCCAATTCATATTCCTGTTTGTGCTTCAAAGACTTGCTGAGGTCATTCTTGTCACTATGTTTATATTGTAGACTTGCTTATTCTATGACAGCATTATGAGTAGTTATCACATTCTAAAATGCCAGATACTGTTTAATTGTAATGGTGCCTCCTTTTTTATCGAAACTATTCATACTTTATTACTGTAAACAACTTTGATCATAATGATGCCATTCAAAAGAGCTGATCAAGCTGAGAAAAATGACACGACAAGTCGTAAAGTCACTCTATATGTAGCTATTAACATTTTATAGGGCATATAAGGAAAAGTGTTTTAAGTTGCAACCATAGACAAATAAGAAAATTAATTTTAAACACAGAACTATCCCTTTGAAGATTAGAAATACGCTACTTAAATAATTATTGCCAACAGACACTTTGAGATTCTAGCAGATGACCTTCAGTACAAAGAACTGCATATGCAGGGTTTTGCATTAGACAGATTCAAATCATCTTACTTTGCCAGGGGAGAAAACAAGAGCTTTCGTTCCTAGGAACAAGTAGGAAAGAAACACACTGTAACCTCACTTCAAAGCTATTCTCTGGTTACATACCAGAAGGAACAAGGTTATAGATGAGGGGTTTTAAGAGACACATTCTTATGGCACTTCTAGGATCTAACACTCTCTTCAAATGAAATCAAAGACACTTACTGGGCGCCTACTATGTGTGGCGTGTTGCGAAGTATGGTTGAGAACATGGCCTTTGACATAAGGAAGCTCATAAACCAGTTGAGAGATGAGATAAACACACGCACAATTAAAGACTTAGAATCTGAATTCCACAAATATTTAAATAATAGTGTGACAACAATAGAAGGAATACAAGGTCATGTGTACACATAATGACCAAGAAAACTAGAGAGAAATAATCACTACTGAAATTCGGGAGAGTTAGGTTGGATGTCAGAGAAGGTTTTATGAAAGAATTCTTTAGCCTGGTCTTAAAAGACTGATAATAATAACATCTCACATTTGTTTAGTGTTTTGTTGGGTGTCAGGAAATATCTGAAGCTGTAGGACAAACATGACTCACTTCCTACGGTATCAACTTCACTTAATAGAAAGTAAAATATTTTTATATAAAAAGAAAGAGATTTATTATTGCTATTATTTAAAGCATTAATAATTATACTAAAATTGTGAACCACTTTCGTCTTGGTAATGTCTAAGTGCTTCACATATATTATTGCTTATAATGAAATTTATCGCTCATAATGGAATTCAAGCTTTGTTTGATTTTCACAGACAGATCAGGGCATGGGAGAGGTTTTGCTCTTTTGCAGACTTCTTCGAGATATATGCTCTCCTGCTCGATGCACCTCCTGCCCAGGAAAGTATGACTTGCCATGGAGTTTTACTGATGTTATTTGCATTAATTCCCACAGCAATCTTGTCATGTTGGGAGTGCAAGTCCTAAAAATGAGCAAAATACAGCTCAATGTTCTTAGTGGTCAGCTGTGGTTTGCTCAGAGAAAGGTGATCATCTGACTCCAAGTACAGTGCTTTTTCTCTCAAATCCAAGGACTTCAGGGGCCAGGTAGGTAGCAACACGATTATAGTGGGTTTGAGTGTGAAACAGTAGGTGGAGACTATGAAGAACTGGAGAGTATCCCTCCAAGGGCATTCAAACAAATAAACATGGTGTCAGACATTAGACAGTGGCTTGGGTGAAGGTCAAGGGGAGCTTTGAGTTTTATTTGAATTGTTTGTTAAAAGTTCACTGATATATAATACATTGCTTAAATAACAGTTAAAAAGAAAACAGAGTTCCTAAAAATAAACAGACAAACAAGATCCCAGGGTGGAAAAACAACAACAACAACAACAACAGCAAAACCCTATGGCTTTTAGGCCACCAGGTGGTAATCTCTGCCACTGGCTACCTGTCTGTCTGTGATAGGACATGGATAGGATCAAAGGAGGAGCATAGAACCTGCAGGCAGAACCGCATGAACAAAACTGAGGTACTGACCTGCAAGGTGTGTTAAGGCACCTGATTCACTTCTGTTCTCTGTACAGTCTCTCATACCCCCCTCAGCTGGTCTGCTCTGCTCTTGGAGACATTTGCTCTGATCACTTAAGATAATTTACAATCCACCCTTCTTTTAAAAAGCCTTCCTGGACATGGATCTCACTGGCTGTGTTAAATAATGTGATTTTTATATTGTCTTGCAAGGTTTGCTCTTATTTCACATGACAGTCATGTTTCCCCCAATCATTCACTCTTCTAGTAACCCATTCATTCAATAAGCTCTTATTGGGTCAGGCAGTGTAGTAGGTACTGAAATCCTGGAGATGGAGGAAGACAAGTTTATACTGTAGCTCCGTGTGTGCATACACAGAAGGAGCTCACTAAATACTTGATTGAAAAATACAGGGTTTCTCAACCTTGACACTTTCACATTTGGGGCTGGATAATTCTTTGTTGTGAGGACTGTTTTGTGTATTGGAGGATGTTTAATCGTCTTTGGCCTCTGTACTCACTAAATGCCAGTAGCAGACACCCCCTCCCCACCCCCACCCAACTGTGACATGTAAAAATGTTCCGAGACATGGCCAAATATCCCCTGGAGGGGAGGGCAGATGGTATAAGAAGCCAGTTGAGAACCACTGTGTTAATAACTTTTTAAAGACTACGTAAAAATAGTGTAGTGTCAAACACTTCCTAATGACAAGTTACATTATAACAAAATTCAGATATGGGAAATTAAACCACAAAAGAGATCTTTGTATTAACAAATACATTTTTATCTGAAAAGAAAGGTTGTGTCAAATAAATTTGGGAAAATAGTTTTGGAGATTTAGAATGTTTTTTGAGCATACTTAAAAAAATGAAAATTTCTCAGGGAAGAAATCCTATTTAACCCATTACCTTAAATTTGTTTGTCTAAGAAATTTCTTTTAAAAAACAGTAATTTATAGGCTGCTTATTATTAGCCTATAAATTACTGATCCATTAAAGACACTTTGAAAATTTCCATGTTCTATTTTTAGTACTTAACTATCGCCAGTTGATGTAAAATATAGGCATTGCTATTCCATTATCTACCCTGGATAAGCTATTGCCTTAAGAATATCATCAATGCTAGTCAGGACTCCTGGTAACTAAGAGGGAGAAACAAGGGCATTGTTTAAGGTCAGTGGTCTCAAAATTCAGCGTGTATCAGAATCACCCAGAGGGGCTTGCAAAAACACAGTTTTCTGATTTAGTAGGCTAGGTGGGCCTCAGAATTCAGTTTTGGGGTAATATTGATGTTGTTCCTCCAGAGATTTCACTTTGAGAACCACCAAAAGTATAATGAGAGCATCAGACAAAGTTACAGTTTCTATTTAGAGGAAAAACCTTTCTTGGTCTTTTGATGTGGCTAAACCCTATGACTGCTGTCTATTTCAGAAAGCCAGAGAGTGGGGACCACAGAGAGAGCACAAGCCTTTACATCAGGAATGACATTAAGTAGCCCATGGACAAATGTTGGTGACACTTTTCTATTCCATTGCCATCGCACACTGAATATCTCTCAGTAATTGGAGGCCCACCGCATTTAGATGTGCAAAGCATTGTATAAAGGGCTAAATGAATTATACGTGTCTCAGACAGCTCCACTGCCCTCGATGAATCTATAAGACAGTTGAAAGCCACTTAACAGTACAAAGCAGCATATTGAAAAGGGAAAATAGTAAAACAGAAAATTAAGAAAACAGGGGCAAATGAAAGAACATCATTAATACTTTACATAAATTGTTTCATTTGGTTGATGCACACACAAAAAGCAACCCACAAAGCAGGTATGCATATTCCTGTTTTCCTGATAAGAAAACAGAGACCCAGAGGCCAGGTGATATGCTCCAGGTGGCTGGCTGTGTCAGGCAGCAGGGCAGGTACTCAAACCCACAGGTGTTTAACCCACAGTACAATGCTGTTTCCTCCTTTTTCACAGGAGGAATTTCTGCATTTATTTTTCTTGGGCCATTTCCCCTTCCCCAGTTATATTTTTTACCTATTTTATCAGCCAGGCTTCTTTGTTTTCATTTAGTAAATAAAAATGTGTGAAAACCAGTAGGTTAGCATACTGGAACTAAATATATCTATACTAGAACTTGACTGAACCAACCTCAAGATTCAAATAATAAAGCTTACGAATATAGAGTTAACCTAAAAGAATAAGAAGATAACTCTGGTTTATTCTTTAAAAATATTTTTTTAGTTTAATCTTTCTCTGATATGGTGAATCCAGATAACTTCAGCATACTATATGTTGTCATCCCAAATCATAGAGATGCATGGAAACAATAGGAGGAAAAACCCCAAAACATTATAGATAGCACTAAATGACATAATGAGAAATAATTATAAGAAGAATAAGAATTTTAGAGTTTAAAAAGAAATGGGAGAGAATTAAATTAATATTTTTCCCATGTTAAGAGTTTGCGAAGAGTATGAAGATTCCTCAAAAAATTAAGAATAGAACAAGCAGGTGACCAGCTCTTCCACTTCTGGGTATTTATCCAAAGAACATGAAAATACTAAATCAAAAACACATATGCACCCCTGTGTTCATTACAGCATGATTTACAATAGCCGAGATATGGAAGCAACCCAAGTGTCCATCGATAGATGAATGGATAAAGAAGACGTGGTATATTTATACAATGGAGTACTATTCAGCCATAAAAAGAACAACATCTTGCCATTTGTGGCAACATGGATAAAAATTGTGGGCATTACACTAAGTGAAATCAATCAGATGGAGAGAGACAAATACTGTATGATTTCATTCCTTTGTGGAGTCTAAAATAAAAGTATAACAAACTAATAAACAGAACAAAAACAGACTCATAGATGCAGAAAACAGCATAGTGGTTACCAGAGGGGAGGGGAAGGGCTTGGGAGATGTGCAACATGGGTGAAGGAGCTCAACTCTGTGGTGATGGATGGTACCTACACTGGTGATGATCACTTGGTAAGGTATAAAGATGTCAAATTATAAAGCTGTACACCTGAAACTTACATAATAAAAAAGGTTTGTGGTTGTTTTATTGGAAATAATCAGATAAATTTTTATAGTTAGAAGAGATCAGACAGAATAAAGATGTGCCTGATAAAAAGAAGGCTTTTTCCCAGTCAGAAGATTCTTGTATCCTGAGAATTGGGTCCAAAGGAGTTTCACAAAGACTTCTCAAGCACATTGGTTCTCACACATTAAAGTGCATCACAATTACCTGATAGACTTGTTAAAAGTCTTGGTAGAGTTCACCCCCAGAATTTTTGAATCAGTAGGTCCAGGTTGGGCCAAGGATTTGCATTTTAAACAAGTTCTCGGGTCTTGCTGGTGCTGCTAGTCCAGGGATCACATGTTGAGAACTACAACACTAGCAACGCCCGCTCCTGACATCCTCTTCTCCTACATCACTCCCTGATCTCTCCACTTTCCAGAGCAGAAATCCTGTCCGAGTCTGCTCTTCAAATAACCCACCCCTTCTAATTTTGCATTCTTCTCTTTCTCTCCATGAGTCAGGCAACCACTTATGTTTTCTAGTCTTTGCAGAAGAATGATAAAGTGAAAAGAGAACTAGATTGGGAATTGGGTGACCAGTCTTTGCCCTGGATCTGCCACTCCTTACCTTGGGCATCAGTTTCCTCACACTGAAATTGAGAGATGAAGACTCGTTGACCCCTCAGGTGTATTTCAGCCCTAACATTCCATATTGGACTTTCTTGCCCCAGTAGAATCTATTCCTCAGTGGGCATGAGAAAATTCTTAAACATTTCAACAGCATGTGGAGATGTTTGCAGGTGTTTGCTTCCCAGTCCCATGTCTGAGGAGAGCTCCACCTCACCAAGAGACAGTGGCTCCAGTGTGGCTCTGGGAGTCAGAGCCTTTAGTTCCATATTCCACCAACCTTCTCTGAATGTCCACTTCCTCATCTAAAACTGTATGGGTGTGCCCTTGGTAATTTTGCAGTCCCCTTTATCTATATTGCATAGATAAAGACTTATCTAATACTTTAGTACTATCCTCTGCTTCCCTCCCCCCCCCCCAAATTAACACTTGCCTATTATATACCCAAGTGGCAAACAATTTGCATTCAGGTGTAAGAAATGACAAAGCCTAATGTGATCTCCTACTAAGAGTATTTCATCAATGAACAATTTCTTAATTAAGAGAATAAATGTGTCATCTTCTCATTTCATATATTAATGGCTGCTTGGGCTGTTGGTACTATTTTTGGATAATTCTTTCTCCCATACCCCTTAAGCAACAGAACATACCTTCCCTGCATATGGGAAATACTAAGTCTGACTATCTAAATAATAGAGCCTGGATGTAGACCACCCATGTCCTTTATTCTCCAATCTACTTCTGATCATTGTGAAAAAGGAGTTAAAATAAACCCATTTCAATTCTTGTTAGGAGCTGTGGGGAAATATCTGTATCACTTTTGTTCCCTTAGAAAGTTAGAAACTTCAGAATGGACTGAGTAAAAAGGGAATCTAAAAAATAAAATGTCACTTTTAATATTGATCATTTTTAATATTGGTCCATGTCAACTTGTGAAATGTGGTTCCCCTTGTCTGGAAAACAAGCCAGAAGGTTCTTACTGTTAGTGGGTCACCCTCATCACAATGATGCGAATGCATTTCTGTTACTATGTACTTGTCTTATTGAATGTGAATAAAGGATTACAACTTCATCCTTCAGGGTAGCAGGAGAACCAGCAGAAGTCCATGGAAAGAGCACTGGCTCGGATGTGAGGAAATCTAGGAACCATGGGTTTAGATTGGTGTTTGGATAAGATGTCTTTTAAAAAATTATCTCAAGATTGCATTTTATCCTTCAACTAAATAGGAACTGATATATTAGAAGTTGAGCTCAGACAAGAGCACGGACCTTTGAGCCCATGGAAGTAACTTTGGAGATTTCCACAGAAGTTAATACAAGAGAGCAGTGAGGTTAAAAACATTCAAGGTGGATATACTAGCACTTGTGTGGGAAGGAAAGAAAGAAAGAAAGAAAGAAAGAAAGAAAGAAAGAAAGAAAGAAAGAAAGAAAGAAAGAGAAAGAAAGAAAGAAAGAAAGAAAGAAAGAAAGAAAGAAAGAAAGAAAGAAAGAAAGAAAGAAAGAAAGGAAAAGAAAGCAAGCAGCAAGGCTCATTGACACTGAGAACACAGAAAGTAAAAAGTGCCATAAGGGAGTCAAAGTCAAGATCTTCAAGTAGTTAAAGAAACTCTCCCACTGGCAATGAGGGACAGGTGAGGGGCGCCTGGGTGGCACAGCTAGCGTCTGCCTTCGGCTCAGGGTGTGATCCCGGCATTGTGGGATCGAGCCCCACATCAGGCTCTTCCGCTATGAGCCTGCTTCTTCCTCTCCCACTCCCCCTGCTTGTGTTCCCTCTCTCGCTGGCTGTCTCTATCTCTGTCGAATAAATAAATAAAAAATCTTAAAAAAAAAAATGAGGGACAGGTGAAGTAGAGGCAGAAGAGCTGAAAACACCCATCATGGGATTGGAAAGCTAGTTCCCAGAAGTCACTCACTCCTTTCTTCAAAATGCCCTTCCTACTTGCATTTCCACACAACCTTTTGCTCTTACAATCATATTGGGTCCCAGAGAGCTTACATTTTCCTTGGAACAGAGCAAGAGAAGGGAGAGCGGAAGAAACTTGAATGGACTGAGTTTGAATCTTGAATTTGACTAGGAACATACATTTTTAAATTAACAAAAGTAGATGACCGTCAAGTGAAAAGATTAAGAATTTTCCATTAGTAGAATGATGAGTGTGTGTGTGCGCGTGTATGTGCACACGCTTATCTGGTGGAAGAGTTCCAGAGCTAAACTGATTTTAGATCTAGAAAAAAGATGAAGAGAGTTCTGGACATTTCAATTGTGATTTTTACAATTTGACCTAGCAGTACAAATACCTGAGTGTCCTAATTACATACACTTTTTCTTTTTCTTTTAGTTATTTTTCTTTTTAACTGTGACACTTCATTGAAAAAAAATTTTTAACTTCGAGTATAGTTGACGCATAATGTTACATTACTTTCAGGTGTACAGCACAGTGATCAGCTTCTCTATGTTACGCTATGGTCACCACAAGTGTAGTGACCATCTGTCCCCACACAACTCTATGACAATACCACTGACTCTATTTCCTGTGCTGTGCCTTTTATTCCCATGACTTATTCATTCCATAGCTGGAAGCCTGTATCTCCCACTCCCCTTCATCTATTTTGCCCATCCCCCACCCTCTTCCTCTGGCAACTCTCAGTTTGTTTTCTATATTTATAGGTCCGATTCTGTTTTTTGTTCGTTTATTCATTTGTTTTGCTTTTTTAGATTCCACATATGAGTGAAATCATATGGTGCTTGTCTTTCTCAGTCTGATTTATTTCACTTAAAATAATACCCTCTAGGTCTGCCTGTGTTGTCATTAGTGACCAGATCCCATTCTTTTTTATGGCTGTATATTATTCCTCTATGTGTATGTGTGTGTGCATGTGTGTGCACGTGTGCCACATTTTCTTTATCCATTCATCCATTGATGGACCCTTGGGTTGCTTCCATATCTTAGCTATATTACATGCCCGTTTTCATTTTTTTCTTTTAATCAATGAATCCTGACAAGTGTTCTCCCTCAAAGTCCCAAAATAGTAGAGACTGAGGTTTTAAAAATGATTTCATTAATAGAATAAGCATGAGGGACAGTACATAGTTATTTTTTTTCCAACTCCTATGGGTCCAGAACACTCATATGAAATATACTGCAACCAATATTCTATCATTTTTCTCACAGTTTGGGTTCCATCTTCCCTGAAGGGAGTCCCTTGTGTAATCTTTGAACAAATAAGGATGGTTGCTGCTAATCCTTTTATTCAAATCCCAGACAAGACTTAGGAGTAAGTTCTAAACTCAATTTGGCTGACCCAGAACTGCGTATTTGGGAGAAAAAGTTCTGCAAAAGAATTTGCCAAGAAAATGTTCTTGAGAGATCCTTTTTCTTCCAAATACCTAGAAATTTGGGTTGATTTTTGTCACTTGAATACAGGCTTTCTCAACAGCAGCACTATTGACATTAGGGGTTGAATAAATCTTTAGTTAGTTGGGTGTGCATTATAGGATGTATCACACTCCCTACCCCAGATGGGATAGTCAGAAGTGACTCTAGGTATTGGCAAATATCTCCTAGGGGGTCAAACCACTCCCCATTGAGAACCAGTGATTTAACACCTTCAAAATAATTTCTTCAGACAAGATGACTAATTTGATTGACAACAATATTACCAATAGACAGATATCTGCATGCAATATTATATTTTATAACTTTAAGGAAACATGATGCCTATGTTTAATATAAGCGTGATGAATATTTCCTTTTTCACATTTCTCTTGCCATCCAACCAACAAAATGTAATATTTTCTCTATCGTGGATTATTGAGCAATTGAGAGCAAAACAACGATAAAGATAAAAATTATTAGATGACCCATAAACCAATATTAGAATAAATAAGAACTGAAATAACCAGTAATTCTGTTTCTACAGCCAGACCATTTTTGTATTTTATCTCCCTTTTAAGGAGCTATTTTTCATTCATAGCACTGTTGTAAATTATGCACAGCAGACTTCTTCATTTAATAGGTTCAGGTCAGAGAGTGATTGTATTTCAGCAGTTGGTATTCAGGGATTTTGTAATTTATGAGGTTTATTAATTTAGCAGATTATTTGCTTAAGATGCCACTATCCCTTCATAAAGCAGTCACTGTGAGAATTTCTGGTCAGCTTAGTATTTTCAAGAGAAGCTTCAGTATTGAGAACATTCTCATATTCCTGAAAATTATATAAATGCTATAAAATTTAGCCCACAGTACGTGACTAGAAACGATGTAAATGAAATGTTTGTTCCTTTTGTGATAGTGGAAGAGAGGAGGTGGGAGATTGGAAGTTAAGGGCTGAGAGTCAGGGCCTTGTTCCCATGGAAGATTCAAAAGAAAATGAAAATATAAAAACAGCTAAGTTTCCTCATAGGAAGTGCTTACAGAATTAGGGCCCCTAAAGAGGGCACTCCCTGGCATTTCTGGGAAGATCTTGAATTGGTCTACTGCTTCCTCAACCACATTACGAAACAGGCAAGAACAGAAAGAGCAGGGAGGTCCTCTTGCTGATGCCCAATGGGAGAAAAAGTACTCACTAATGTGTGACTGAGAAAGGCAGAGTCATGTTTTTTCTCTGTATTTAGAAATATGAACTGTTGCTCCTAGGGTAGATTTTTGGAAAGACATCTGGTTATGAGAAATAAAACAAAATGGTATTGTTGGCAGTGGCCTACTTGTCCTCCAGACTCCAAATCTGACATCCGGCTCCTCTCAGTGTCCAGATGGATAGCTGGGCAGGGGATGTCTTAGGTACCATCATCTGCGGGGGGGGGGGGGGGGGGCACTTGTCAGGGGACAGACGTGTTAGAGAATGTCCTTCTATGGAGAAGGGGCCTTGCCTAGGTAATTAGAAGTCAATCAGTAGGACGCAAATGAATCAAGAGATTTTTCCTTTAAAATAGGCTCCCCATATTCTACATGGAACCAAGCCCATGACTTCATCATTTCCATCTTTTCCTCACTCACAAGATTCAAGAATCTTTGCAGTGCTGGCTCCCAGCATCTCCTCACCTCCACATGGTTCTCACATCTTTCCCCTCACATAGAATTTCTTCCCATTCATCTCAATCTGCATGTTACCATCCTTGAAGCTCTGGCTCAAGACTCAGCTAGTACTGAATCCTTATATGAACTTCACCCTCCATACCTACCTTGAAATAGTATCATTCATCTCTAAACATTTATTGTCCTTAGTGCCAGAACCAGTCATTTGGCATGGACATTCACTGTTTGTGTATTTTAATATTTTAGATGTGCATGTTTTACGTTCTTAATCATAGAGTAGCCACCTTAAGTATAGAGACTTTTAACATCTCGGCGTATCCTTTACATATGGGTGGTATTTCGAAAATACTTAAGGAATATTAATTGGGAAAGAGGTGGTTCTTTTTTGTTGCATAATCTGACATTCATGAATTCCTCTCCTTTCTTTGTGACACTCCCTCCCCACCCCGCCCACAGTTCCTAGCATCTTGCTACCTGTACCATGATCCTAACTGGCTCTATATTTCTAATTTCCCCACAACGTCAAAAATCTAATTGTTCCCTTGTAGTTTAATGGGTTAATTAGAGAGATTAATTCCTGTCTATGAGTGACTCAGAGTATTAAAGGCAAGTTAACATGGATTTTTTTGTGCAGAGCATGTGTAGGCATGTGTGTGTGTGTGTGTGTGTGTGTGTGTGTGTGTGTGTGTATTGGGGGAAGGGATAATGGGGCTCTTTCAGCATTCTCAGATGATACCCCCAGTTGCTGCCCATTGTACAGGGATGAGCTGCTTACAGCTATAGTCCTCAGGTAAATGAGGAGATGATACAAGCTAAAAAGTAGAACGTAAATGATTTAAATCCACATTTATTGAACATTTAGAAGAATATATGATGTGTGATTATTCTCAATGAGACTTCTTAAAACATTCAGGCTGAAAGTTCACTTTGTTATCCCATCCTTTGCATGCCAATGCACTGTTTCTCTTCTATGTGCATTGAATTAAGGTCAAAATCCCTTGCAGACGAGACCTGGAAATCTGCAAGGAAATTCTTTGTTCTTATAAAATTAACCTAAATTCACTACTTCAATGTGATAACATTGAAATTTAATATTAATTCCATACCATGTAAGGCTTTCGTTTCCAACTTTACATAACAGAGAATGAATATACGTACCTTCCCCTATTCTCTTTTTTCTCTTTCTGTATAGTTATTTTAAATGTTCACTGGTTTTCTCGAAACTTAGCAATCAGATAAAACTGCCTTGATTGATGTTACAGAATCATGGATTTCCCACCAAACCAAAGGAAGCCTTCCTCATTATCTCTGGTCTCTTCAGCTAGGCCAGCTCATCTTCAGGTAAATGTACTTATTCCCTTATCTCCTCAAATCAGCTATCCACTTTTCTCCAGCCAAGCTTGGCTGTAAATTGACAAGATCTCCAGTTGTCTTTGTGATTTCCCTGCAGAGTGCAGCTGGGTCCCTTTCAGTTTAAAAGAAACAGGTGTGGGGGTAACTCTGCTCAACCTTTAAAAAATTGCTGTCATAAAAGACAGAGATGGAGTGGTGACTTAAAATTTTTTTTTTTTTGAATGGCAGAGGATCGTACTCTTATGGAATAAGAAACATATGGCACATTAAATAGGTTAATAACAAAGCATCAGAATTACTGGCTGCTTCCGTTTATTCCTTCATTTTTTGGGCAAAAAGAAACTTTGATATGCAAGCTTAAAGCTTTCAAAAGCGCCAAATATGATTAGAAAAATTAGAAACAGTGAAGTCAGAATGGAGCATTAGCTTTGATTCCTTCCAAATTTGGTAAACACCAGAAGAGATTTGACATAATAGAAGGAGTATTGAAGTAGACATTAAACAGCTTGGGGACTAGTCCCCTTGGACATTAACTGGCTGAGAGATCTTTGGCAGGTCATGAAACCCCCCTAGATCTCAGGATTCTCGTTTGTAAAAGAAGGAAACTGAACTAGAGAATCTCCAAGTTACATTCTACCTCTAAAATTCAAGGGCTCAACCTGATAGTTGGGCCTATTTTATTTTTATTGGTGCATAATAGATGCAGCTTTTTGTTTCTCATCGAGAAAATGAGAGAAATTTAGGAATAAAATATTTACAATTTTAGACTTAGGGCCAGAGATCCTAATAAGAAAGTTGAGTTTGTGGTAATAGGATGGGAAAGCATTTACTTATCAATGTTCTATTCTTTGACATGAGCATATGTAAAGTTAACTCTGTCTTAAACATCCTCTAATCCTCTTATTATTACTACTTAACAAATCAATCTTTTTATTATTGCCCACCTATTGGCAGGTTTACTGGGATTTGGCTCATCTAGGCTGGGCTCTGCTGGTGGCTCTGCTTTAGGTCACTGATCTTTGGGTGAGTTAGGGTGACCTTGCTACCTATGTCTCTTGTGCTTCTTATGCCAAAGAGTTCAGCCAAGGCATTTTCTTCTCATGGTGATGGTAGAAGCTCAAGGGTAACCCCCTTAATTTATAGATGAGAATATTGAAAGTTAGGGAGGCTAAGTAATAATAAAACCCATCTTGAAGTAGGTAAAGGGAAAAAGGAAGGGGGGATAATTCATTAGTTTACATAATTGGAAAATCCAAGTGGACAATATGGCTTCAAGGCACAGTTGAATTTATTGGTTCAAATGATGTTCTTGTGTCTCCATTTCTCTCCATCTCTTGGCCCTGCTTTCCTCAATATTGGTTTGTTCTCAAGCAAGCTTGTTTCATGTGGCAGCAAGACAGGTGCCGGCACTGGCCTTGAGTGTTCATGGTACAGAAGATAAATATGCTATGTTGTTGTCCATATAACATTTGCAAACCATTTAGATTGACTTAGCTAGAAACAAGAATTTGCAATGGCCCCCCCATGTGTCCCTCAGATAGGGGAAGTGAGCCATTTCATGCCAGCATGGGAGAGGGGGATACAATCCCTAAAGAGAAAATATGCTAACTGGACAAACGTTTACAGATGTCTACTCAAGTGTTTACCTGAAAACCTATGAAGAGACCAAGCCAGGACTGAAACATATATATCCTAAGTCCTTTACCAGTACTCTTCAGAATATCTCGTATGAGTTAGTGGTGTCTTTTCTGTACTGTCTCAACAGTATGGGAAGCAGGAATGCCTAATGAATCAATGTCAATTGCAAGACTTGTGTAGGCAGAAATGACACTAGGACATACCTCACATCTCTGGATTTTGGAAAGACATTTGGGTCACTTGTTTAATCTCTGATAATTTGTCACATCGAGGCTGATCAGACTGCCCAGCCAGCTGACTCTGTGGCCTAATGTCTGAAATAAATGGCTTCTGGGGCTGGTAAGACTGACCTTACTTACTCACATACAATCCCTCTGTGCAACTGAGGAAAAAAAGTCACAACATTTATTATTTTTTTATAACTATAACTTACCCCACTACTATGTTTTATTCCTCTGCTTTGGAACAAAAACCATGGTCTCTATTAAAGACTTTCTAACAGAAGGTGATTAGTCATATATGAGTTTCCTAGGGCTACTTTAACAAAATACCCAAAACTGGGAGACTTTAAAACAACACATGCTTGTTGTCTCAGAGTTCTGGAAGCCAGAAGTCTGAAATTGAGGTGAGGGCAGAGCCATGCTCCCTCTGATGCCTGCTGGGGGAAATCCTTCCTCACCTCTCCCTAACTTCCGGGGGTTTAGCAATCTTCACCCTTCCTTGGCTTAGAGCCCCATCATTCCTGCCCGTTTCCATCCTGACATGGCTTCCTTCCCTGAGTCTCTGTCTTCACAGGGCTGTCTTCTCATAAGGACATCAGTCAGATTTCTCCCATATGAATTCATCTTAACTAATTATATCTGCAGTGACTCTATTTCTAAATAAGATCACGTCCTGAGAATTTGGGGTTAGGATTCCATATATATCCTCTTTGGGGAGACACAATTCAACCCATAACGGTCCTTGACAGGATAAAGGGTTAATACTAAAGAAGCCGCTGGCTGTTTACCACTCCAGTTCATGGGCCACTTACTCTTCTAGGCCTGCTCTGCTCCCTCTCTATGTCTTCATTCTCTTTTTCCCTTCCTTCCCTGTTAGTATTTTCAAGGAACTTCCAACCTGAAGAGACAGGCCATGTCTTAGATTCAGCTTCTGAGAATATCTTTCACACCTTTTAATTTATCATACATTACACCAGTCCATGAGGTAAATTAGGCAAAATTCATTATTCCTTTTCAGTGACTGACGAGAGAGGGAGAGAAAGAGAAATATGAAATGACTAGCCTATGATCACTCAGTTAGATGGTGAAGGTGGGATTAGAATTACACTTCCAAGTTCTAATACCTGAAATTCTTTTGCTCCTTTACTGCTTCCATATGCCAGAAAGACCCATGGGTTTGATGGCTTTGAAACTGATCTTCTTTTTCTGCAAGTGCCACTGTTTCCCTGGCCTGTTCTCTATCCAGCCATGCCTGTTTTTCACCATACGTGGCTGATCCACTCAGCCTCACACTCGTCCTGAGAGCTTCTCTCAGGTACGTGCCCCTGTTTCTGCAAAATGGATTCTTCACTTGGAGGTCCCTTACGTATGGTGAGTCACTTTTTCCTACCTCCCCAAATCTCTGCCTCATCTCAAATTTTCCCATCTCTCCTAATGGCCACACCGGTACCCCAAGCCAGAACCCCAGGATTTCTTTCCACTCCTCCTTCTATGCACACATCTAATTCATTGCTAGGTCACATTGAATTTGCTCCCCAAATGCTCTCAAATCTGTCTCTTCCTTTCCAACCCAGTTACCACTGCTTTACTTCAGTCCCTTGTCAGTTCTGCTCAGACTATGGTTTTCCTTCTAGACTCTCCCTGTTCCAATACAACCTCCATACTCACTGCTGCTAGGGGCTTTTATCAAAATGACCAGTCCAAAGTTCTTCAATGGCTGGCAGAGCTGAACTATATAACAAATACTGGTGGACAAGATACAGGAAACATCAGGGGAAATACAGGAGTAAATATGGTAGGAAGGTAGTCACTTCACCAAAACTATACTAAGATAGCCTCCGATTTCTATGTTGCCTGAGAATATTAAATACTCAAAGAAGAGTTTGGGTAAATAAAAATGGTTGGTGAATGGAGGAGAGGGGATATATGGGAAAATCTGTACTATTTCCTTAATTTTTCTTTAAACCTAAAACTTCTTTTTTTATTTATTTTATTTTAAAGATTTTATTTATTTATTTGACAGAGATAGAGACAGCCAGCGAGAGAGGGAACACAAGCAGGGGGAGTGGGAGAGGAAGAAGCTGGCTCATAGCGGAAGAGCCTGATGTGGGGCTCGATCCCACAACGCCGGGATCACGCCCTGAGCCGAAGGCAGACGCTTAACCGCTGTGCCACCCAGGCGCCCCTAAACCTAAAACTTCTTTAAAAAATTAAATCTATTACTAAAAAAATAAAATGTATTGGGAATGGATTGTTATCATTACAAATATTTATGAAAATAATATAAATAAAATTAGGCATAATTACTTTTAAGTATTACAGCTGCTCTGCATCCATGTTTAGGGTTAAGAGGACTAAAAGGAAGTCTATTTGCTCAATCATATTAAAACCTAACTTGCTGATATGCTGCCTTGCTCTAAATTGCGAGTTTCATAAGCACTAAAAATTGGCTGACCTACTTCACCATAGTAATTGAAAGGGATTATTACTGACAATTAGCAAGCAAGCAATAGTAATAGATAATTTACTTTCCAAATATTTTGCAAGCAAGCACATTAAAAAAAAAAAAAGGGAAACACATTAGACAGTTGTTTCTTGGCAAATTACAATGCATCTTTTATTTCTTGACAAATAATTCATACTGCAATATTTTTTACAGCCCGTAATTCTAATGTGGCTGTTACATTCATTATGTCTACAGACACTTTGTCAGGATAAGTATTCAGTACAATGCATGGGGACTTGGCCACACAGCCCTCGTTATAGCTGATAGTCCCACGATCATGGCCTGGGTAAAACTCAGGGAAAAGGTTTTTTAGAGCTACATTTTGCCCTTGGAGGAAAATGGGGTCATTTAAAATGTCAATGTTAAAATTCTTCCAGGCTCAGATATTCTATTATATCCCTTCCGAGATGTAAGTTTTTGTTTGTCTGTTTGACCTAGTGACAAATTCGGTAAAGGTCTGGCATATCTGGCTGCATATCTCCTCCATATAATGGAACAAAAATCACTATATTTTTAGCAAAAGCTAAGTAAAATAAGGAGGAGGAGGCTCTAATGATTCAGGATGTATTACTGAACAATATTTCAACTTATTTTTAGGAAAATAGATTTTAAACAAAGTAATCCATGCTCATTATGTTCTATGTCTCATCCATATGCCATTGTTTAGCACTAGATTATTCTCTAAGTGTAAACTTATAATAACAGTTTCCATGACTTCTTTTTGTATCACTTTAAAATTAAGTTTAGTGCTAGATGCATACCAGGTACTCAAAAAATGCTCGATTGAACTTAGTCCTCTCTGAGTTTTGCTGCAAATGTACAGCATGAACAGGTTCCCCGATGTCAATAAATAATTTTCTTTCCTATCCTCAGGAAAATACACTGTTTTCTGTGTAGACAAGATAAAGGGAATTACAGTATTTGCAAATCGAAAACCCTGGAAGCAGTATTTTTGTCCTTCATTCTAATAAAAAGAAAAAGCCTGGACTGTTCTAAGGTTATTGATCCGCGTTAATATGAATCCTTTTCCCTGAAATAGTACTCAAGAACTATTTGTCTCATGCCCAAATGAACGAATTTCTTTCGGTCTACATTCTCCTCCCAGGATCCAATGTGTTCTTTGGTGTTCATCCTTGCTGCAATGACTTAGGTCATAAACTACCACATACAGTATTGTAGTTTTAATTTGTGCATGTTCCCCACCCACAGGTCCAACTGTCTATTTAGTAAGTGTTCAGTAGATATCTAATGAATTAATGACCTGACAGTAATTTACTTGCTCTCTCAATAGCATTTGGCACTATTGACATTCTGCTCTTCTTCAAATCAAACGATTGTCTTGGCTGATTTTTCTCCTCCCTCCAGCATTCCCTCACAGACTTCTTTAGGGAATTGTCCTGGATTCTCTTCTCTTTCTATCTCCTTGATTAATATCATCCACCATTTTATTTTTTTTTAAGATTTTATTTATTTATGAGATAGAGACAGCCAGCGAGAGAGGGAACACAAGCAGGGGGAGTGGGAGAGGAAGAAGCAGGCTCATAGCAGAGGAGCCTGATGTGGGGCTCGATCCCATAACGCCGGGATCACGCCCTGAGCCGAAGGCAGACGCTTAACCGCTGTGCCACCCAGGCGCCCCTCATCCACCATTTTAGGTTTAAACGCTAACCAAATGTTGAAAACTCCCCAAGTTATATTTCTTTCCCACACCAACATTTAATCTTCTGAGCTCTGGGATTCATTCATTAAAGAAATTTTTTTTCATCTTCTCCATCACAGGGGTAATCGTCAGCTCCGGCTGGCATAACAAGGTATCACAGATTGGGCGGCTTAAGCATATTTATATCTCACATTTCCAGCGGCCAAGGTGGGAAGTCCATGATCAAGGTGGCAGCTGATTCATTTCCCTGATGAGGGCTCTCTTCCGACATGCAGATGGCTACCTTCTCACTGTATCCTTGCATGGCAGAGAGAAAGAGAGGAAGCAAGCCCTCTGGTGTCTCTTCATATAAAGCATTAATCTTACCATGAGGGCCCTGTCCTCATGAACTTACCTAATTACTTCCCTAAAGCCTCATCCCCAAATACCATCACATTGAGAATTAAGGCTTCAACATAGATTTTTGGAGGGAAACAATTCAAATTGGTGAATTTACTAAAAACCACTGAATTGTACACTTTAATGGGTGAATTGTGTGTTTTGTGAATTCTATCTCACTAAGGCTGTTACAATACTTAATTTATAATTTTGGAGGGTGATAAACACCCTATGTCTTGATAGGAATCTAGGTTGCATGGGTGAACCCATTTGTCAAAATCATATAGTTAAGACTTGTGCATTTCAGAATATATACATTTTACTCAAAAAATAAGTAAGGTGATAAGGACGTGGGGGTAGAGAATGGGCGAAAGTATAGGTAAAACAAAAATGACAGAATGTTTATAATTACTAAAGACAGATAATTAATTATGCTATTCTGTTTACTTGGTGTACGTTAAACGTGTTCCATAACAAAACATTGAAAAGTATCTGTCTATATATGTAAATATGCATTTTTAGCCAGCACTCTTTAAAGCCTTTCCTACCTTAGCCTATAGGGCCCTGAATAAATTACCCCACACTTATCTCTCCCATGGTATCTCCTGCCCCTCTCCCACAGCTCAGCTCTGCCCCCATCACTCTGGCCTTCCTTTACTTCCTTTCTGCTGACTCGGGAATACTCATCCTTGTTTTCTTTTCCTGGCTCTCTCTTCATATTTTGGGCCTCAGCCTAAAAATTACTTCCTTGGAGGCATTCTACTACATCAAACTCTCTCTT
Organism: Ursus americanus; assembly: GCF_024610735.1. Taxonomy (NCBI): domain Eukaryota; kingdom Metazoa; phylum Chordata; class Mammalia; order Carnivora; family Ursidae; genus Ursus; species Ursus americanus. The sequence continues at coordinate 25,690,393 of NC_142133.1, forward strand.
ATGGCTCCCCTCACCCCCGCCTTTTTTTGATTTTTCATAGAACATATCATAATATGCAATTGTATGTTTGCTTATGTTTTGTTTTCTCTCACTAGGCTTTAAACTCCATGGGGGCAGGGAGGTTTTTCTATTTTGATCTATACTGAATATGTTCTGCTGAGATTTCTGTCTGCCACATATTAGGAAACAATAAATATTTGTACATAGAAGGAAAGAATGAATAAATGAATACATTTGCAGACTGTTCACATCATGTAGATTTTCTAGAACCAGATTAGACTATGGATGAACTAAAATTTCAGAGTGTATTTCCTTGTTGTTTAATGTTTCAGTAAAACTTTCTCCATCAGCAACTTTCTACATAAAGACTCATTTCTCAGTTGTTGTGTTTTTTAACAGTAATTTGAAACATTTTAGAGAGAAGTTGAAATTTCATGAAAATCTTCAGCTGTATTAACCAAGTATAATTTTTTTCTGATGCTTGAGAGAAGTTATAAAAAATATAACATGGCTATTGTTTTGTAGCTTAAGTAACTCAAGTGAAGAAATATGAACACAGCTGCTGGCATTTAAAATCCATCAATAGGTAAATAAGGCAAGAAAATAAGTAATGAATCCTGCTTTCATTTTTGATTGCCAAGAGTAAAATTAAGACTGTTAAGAAAAAGATTGAACAAAATACTGGAGTTTTGCTAATAAAAAAACCAATCTAGCATATAGATTTAAAATATGATTAAAACAATGAATACAGTAAAAGATGTCTGTTAAATGTCTAACTGCTACATCTTTCAACAGCCAATGAAAATTCTGAACATTTGTCTGGGATGCAGTCAATTTTTAGAAGCATGGAAATTAAATGGTTTACACTTTGGTAAACTATAATCTTTAATTTTCTTAACTAACATATATACACATATCTATCATTATATATAAAACATTTTGATATTTTAAAATATACACATTGACTACATTGAGATATTTCTCTATGTATTGTATATATATTTTATATATAAAACATTTCAATATTTTTAAGTATATGTGTACATATATACAGTATTTTAAAATATATATAATATATATATTAAATTATAATATATAATTTTTAAAATTATATTATATATTTATTATATACATTATATGTTATATATTTATTATATATATTATATACACAGTATTTTTAAATATATATTTGTAATATATATTTAAATTATAATATATAATTTTTTAAATTTATTTATATATTATATATAATAAATATATATTATATATTATATAAATTTTTAGATTATAATATATATAAATATATAAAAATATAAATATATATATATATGAAGTGGCTACACTACTCCAGGTCTTAAACTTTAATGTATACATGACTCACCAGGGAATCTTATAAAATGTAGATTTTATTTATTTATTTAGTTAGTTAGTTTCAGAAGTAGAATTTAGTGATTCATCACTTACATATAACCCCCAGTGCTCATCACAACAAGTGCCCTCCTTAATCCCCATCACCCATCTAGCCCGTTCCCTACCCACCTCCCTTCTAGCAACCCTCACTGTGTTCTCTATAGTTAAGAGTCCCTTTTATGGTTTGCCTCCCTCTCTTTTTCTTTCTTTCCCCTATGTTCATCTGTTTTGTTTCTAAAAGTCCACATATGAGTGAAATCATATGGTATTTATCTTTCTCTGACTAACTTATTTTGCTTATTTGCTTAGCATAATACACCCTAGCTCCATCCATGTCATTGCAAATGGCAAGATTTCATTCTTTTTTATGGCTGAGTATTATTCCATTTTATATATACCACATTTTCTTTATCCATTTATCAGTTGATGGAAATTTCATCTCTTTACAGAGTTAGCCTATTATTGATAATGCTGCTATAAACATCAGGGTGCATGTGTCCTTTCAAATCAGCAGTTTTTATCCTTTGGGTAAATACCTAGTAGTGCAATTGCTGGGTCATAGGGTAAATCTATTTTTAACTTATTGAGAAAACTTCATACTGTTTTCCAGAGTGGCTGCACTAGTTTGCATTCCCACAGTGTAAGAGGGTTCCTCTTTCTCCACATCCTCACCAACATCTGTTGTTTCCTGAGTTGTTAATTTTAGCCATTCTCACAGGTGTGAGGTGGTATGTCATTGTGGTTTTGATTTTTTTCAACTATTCTTCAACAAAGCACAAAAGAATAAAATGCAGATTCTGATTTAGTAGATCTTGGATAGAGCCTGGAAGTCTGCATTTCTAGTAAGTTCCCAGGTAATGCCAATGCTGCTGGTCTTGAGCAATAGTGCTCCATACATTGCCAAAGTTTGTTAGTAGCACAAAGAAGTTCCATTACTAAAACATAAGCAGAAAGTACTTTGGGGATCATTTAACACTGTCTTGCCTCCAGGAGATGAACATCTATCTTGTAGAGCAGACGGTTCTTCTCTTTTTAAAGATCGTTAAGGACATACTGAACAACATATTTTGTATTCCATCATGCTGTTTAATCTCCCTGGACCTTGAGGAGCAAATCTTCTGGTAAAGGTTGCAAGTATATAGGCACAGACACGATTTTAAGCCAATATAAGGTATAGATGACCAAAAGCCAACTGCCATTCTTGGATGTTATAAAAATACGAATTAAGAAATGCTTCATGAGTGTTTTACATGGAAAGTCTGATAGAGAATCAGAGTAAGGGAAAAACCTAGCAATCATGGACATGGTCCTTTCAGGCAGTGGTTTTAAGCTAGTTTAGCCTCAACAAATAGGAGTAAAAGTTCAGGAAGGTGTGGGGGCGCCTGGGTGGCACAGCGGTTAAGCGTCTGCCTTCGGCTCAGGGCGTGATCCCGGCGTTCTGGGATCGAGCCCCACATCAGGCTCCTCTGCTATGAGCCTGATTCTTCCTCTCCCACTCCCCCTGCTTGTGTTCCCTCTCTCGCTGGCTGTCTCTGTCTCTGTCAAATAAATAAATAAAATCTTTAAAAAAAAAAAAAGTTCAGGAAGGTGAGATGAATAAGGTGGGTCAGGTGAAGAACGAGTGGGATAACCTGGTTACAGGAAAGGGTTTGTTAGAAGATTATAAGAAAAAAGAAGATTATAAGAAATGAGATATAGTTAAAATTAAAAGGTAAAATTGGAGTTCGGCAATGGGGAGCTTTAAAGATTAAGAGTCATGGATTTTCCTACTCTTCGAAAAGCAGTGGAAGTCACTGAAGGTGTTTCGTAAGTGAATGACTAGGAGAAAGAACAGCTGGGTAGGCTGGTAGAAGCAAGAGGGAGCTGGGGACCGAGAGCCTATCAGCCTCACCCTACCAGCTGAGACGGTGCTGGCATAGACATGAACGGGCAGGGAGGAGAGGTGGGTTTGGAGGAGGTGCACTCAGACAAAAAATATTTTTAATTAGTCCAACATACACATTTCCAGCATCAAGTTCAATTAATTACTTTTGTTCGATTTCTGTGAAAATGGGAGATAATTACACTGTTTGGATAAACCCAACTCTCAAAAACTTTAAATGCTAGAAAATAATGTTACTCTTTACTAGTGTTTTTTTTTTAACCTTTCAAAATGTTTCAGGTGCTTTGTTAACAAGTGCAAACATACGTATACAAATGCACAGATAACATGTGCACATACTATCTTCTCTCAACTTGTTCTTCTACTCTACTTCTCCTCTTTAATTGCTCTGGGTACAGAAGAATCTAAACTTATTGCTTACCCTTTTTCACTGTCAGTTTTCTCCTTAAAAATATTTCAGTCCAGCTTCTGCTTTGCCACCTGACTGGAATTTCTCTGAAGAATCATCTCTTCATTTTCAAATGGAATAGCCTAAGAGTTTTTTTTTATTATAAAAAATTTCAAACGTACAGGCAACTAACAAAACGATGAACTCTATCTCTGTCCCTTATATTCAGTAAGTATCAAGATTTTGCCAGATTCGTTTCATTTATGCTTTTTCTTTTTTCTTTGCTGAGTTATTTAAAAACAAATCCCAAACATCATGTCATTTCACTGCTACACATTTTGGTACATTTTTTCTAAATAAATGGGGACATTTTTTTCTATCATTAGAACATCATTATCACACCCAACAAAATTAACAATTACTCCTTAAGGTAACCTAATACCCAGTACGATAATCAAATTTCCCCCAATTATCTCAAAAATGTCTTTTTAGAATTGTCTTGCTTGAATCTGGACCCAAACAAGGGCCACACGTGACATTTTCTTGATATGCTCCTGAAGCCTCTGATGGTCAAAAGCATTCCCCCCCTCTTCTGTTCTCCCCCCACCCCCGGGCCTATGATTTGTCGAAGAAACTGGGTCAATTGATTTGAAGAATATTTCACAGTCTGGATTTGTCTGTTTGCTTTCCTGCGACGTCATTAGGTTGTGCTATTTCCCTTTGTATTGGCTGAGCATGGAGTTCACCCTTAGATGCTTATTTACAACTGAGTTCTGCCTTTTACAGCAAAGATAATTTACAGGTGGGGCCGTGTGGTTCACATGAGTCTTAAGTCCCACTTTTAGTGCTGCTAAGATTGATCGATGAGTTTAAGTGTCAACCTCCTGATCTCTCCACCAACTTTACACCTAATGGTTCATCCATTGATGGGTTTTGCCCAAATCACTTACTTTATTTTGAAAATAGCAATTTTTTTCCAATTCTATCATCCGCTGCCAGTTTATGGAATTTGCTTATAAAAAGGGACATTTCTCCCCTCATCAGTAGGACTATTGGACTAGCTTGCAAAGCAGTTTATACAAGAAAAGCAGAGTAAATGCTTCTTTCCTTTCAGTTGTCAGTCTTCAGAGTAAGGTGTTGGTGCTTAGTTACCTTCGGTGGTGTTCAAAAGATGTTGCCCTCATCCCTTACCTTGGAGTTCTCTTTCTTTCCCCACATCTCTCTCTTTTAAAAGATCATTTTGAATTCATAAGAGCAGCATTTAAAGGTTTCAACCAATTGCATTAAGTATCTTTTTTGATCCTCGAATGGTCTCATCTTTGGCCAAATGGAGGTCCTCCTTGTTGACCATTGGGCCCATGTGACACATCATGGGATTTGAAGGAGACCTTGGTTTCCAATCCACCAAGATATCCCAGCCCATATTGTATAATTGCTGCCCTGATCCGGAATTAGTTTTTTTTCAATGAAGTCCTGGTTCCTTTTAGTGGAGACTACTATTTAAATGCCACAGACTGGCTCTAGGTGTGCTCATTTTTCTTAGCTTGTCATTGCTACTAGGACTTTTCAGTGGACAAAGCTAAGATGAACTCATTTTGAGGAAAAAAACTCAATTAGGTTAAATGAACTAATGTTGCTCTTCCAATTCAAATATAAATACACATAAGAAAATAAAATAAAAATGATAGGATTTTAACTTAACTTCTTTGATTTTGTATTTGTGTCTCTTTTCTTTTATACTGAAAATCTTGGGTCCGAACAGGAGTAACATAATTACTTATTTGCATTACCCTATCACATACATAAAATAATTTCAAAGTAACAATACTAATATTACCATTAATAGACTACTAAATAAAGATAAGCATTTCTCTGCAGCTTTAATTGCCATAGGATACATTTCATGAAGAACAGACATTCTTTTTTTTTTTTTTTTTAAAGATTTTATTTATTTATTTGACAGAGATAGAGACAGCCAGCGAGAGAGGGAACACAAGCAGGGGGAGTGGGAGAGGAAGAAGCAGGCTCATAGCGGAGGAGCCTGATGTGGGGCTCGATCCCATAGCGCCGGGATCACGCCCTGAGCCGAAGGCAGAGGCTTAACCGCTGTGCCACCCAGGTGCCCCAGAACAGACATTCTTCTAAAGTGACTTGAAATAACTATTTTTTGTGTGTGGTTTTGTCATCAGTTGATATGCATTTAGTATAAATAATTTTGTTTTCTATTATTTCAGGATTTATCTTTTCAATTAATTTTTTGAGAGGGCAAAACATTTGTTCCCCAAATCAAAATTATATAACATAAAATATTTAGAAAGTCTTCTCTTCATCCCAACTTCCTTTACCATATTTCCCCCTCATTTCTAGATAAACATTTTCTTTAAGTAACATTTGATTTTTCCTTCCTGGATTTATTTTTGCTAGAGTAGCAGGATAGTTTCAACAATGACAATCTCAACATATCTTTTTATTTTTGTTGGTAGATACTATGCTTCTGCACCTTACTAAATTTTATCTTTATGTTCTGTACATTCTTACTGAAATTTGTCCTAGTTTTGTGTTGAAATTTTTTCTTACTACTCAGATCATTTTTTTTTTAAAGATTTATTTATTCTACTTCAGAGAGGGAGAGACAGAGAATGAGCACAAGCGGGAGGGGCAGAGGGAGAGGGAGAAAGAATCCCAGGCAGACTCTGCAATGAGCCTGATGCGGGGCTAAATCCCACGACGCCCAGATCACAACCTGAGCCGAAACCAAGTCAGGCACTTAACCAACTGCACCACCTTGGTGGCCCCCACCCAGGTCATTTTTTATATTCTTTTTCTTCTAAAGTGCAAGAAACCTTTAAAAATGTAGCATATGTAATGAATACTATCCCTAACTGAATAGAATAGAACCTAATACCTATTTTCTGAGGTTTTACTAATTACAATAACCAATTACTCTTTTATTTTATTTTATTATTTTTTAAAGATTTTATTTATTTGTCAAAGAAAGAGAAAGAGAGTGCACACAAGCAGGTGGGAGTGGCAGGCAGAGAGAGAAGCAGACTCCCCGCTAAGCAAGGAGCTGGATGCAGGACTCGATCCCAGGACCCTGGGATCATGACCCCAACCGAAGGCAGATATTTAACCAACTGAGCCACCCAGGTGTCCTCCAATCACTCTTTTAGATAAGGCAATGTAGCAACGAAAAAACCCCAACAAAATCCTTGTCACTGGGGAGCTCACATTTTAGTTGGGTAGGCAATGAACAAGTGCCTAAATAAATATATAAAACAAATACATAATATGACAGATGTAGCAGTTTCCTAGGGCTGTCATAACAAAGTACCACAAATTAAGTGACTTAAAATAACAGATATATATATACTCTCACAGTTCTAAAGACTAAAAGCCCAAAACCAAGGTCTTGACCAAGGCCATGCATTCTCTAAAGTCTCTAGAGAAGGATCCTTCCTTGACTTGTCTAGCTTCTGGTAGCCCCAGTTAGTCCTGGGCTGGTAACAACATGACTCCAAGTTCTGCCTCCATCTTCACATGGTGTGTCTCTCTATGTCTTCACATGGCCATCTTCATATAAGGACACCAGTCATCATGGATTAGGAGCCCACTATGCTCCAGTATGACCTCTTAACTAATTACTTCAGCAATAACACTATTTCCAGTTAAGTTCACATTCCGAGGTCCTGGGAATTAGGACTTCAAAATGTCTTTCAGCGGGACAATTAAACCCATAACATCAGGTTGATAAGTATTCCAAAGAAAAACAAGGCAGATCAAGTGACACAGAGTTAATGGAGTCTTGTACTAACTATGATGGCTCTATTGGAGGAAGATGAGATATGATTAGATCTTGGACATATTTTTTAAGGTACATTTTTCATAGATAGGATGTGTTATTAAGATTACTCCAAGTTTCTTGGTCTGAGCAAGTGGAAGGAATAGAGGTACCATTTGCTGAGGCAAGAATAAAGATGCGGAAGTTTTAAGAGTAATTAAAATTTGGTTTTTTGATTAATCTGGAGGTGGCTGTTGGACACACAAATGGGGATAATACAAATCTGCAGCCCAGGGAAGGGGCCTGGACTGGAAACGCTAATTTGGAAGTTATCAGTGGTAGATGATACCAAAAGCCATGAGACGGGATCACATAGAGAATGAGTACAGATTGTGCTTTGGCTCTGAGTCATACCAAAGTTTCAATTTTGAAAAAATAAAGAGGCCCAAGAAACAAACCTAGTTGTGTCTTGTGAGATAGGAAAAGTACCGAAGCACCATTCTCCCGAGTCTCAAGTGACTGAGTATTTCAAGAAAAATTCTCTAGGTCTGTGATGCTGGTAGAGCAAATAAAAATGAGGATAGGAATGAAGCATTGGATACAGCAATGTGAAAATCATTTGTGACCTTGACAAGACTAGTAGGACAAAAACCTGACGGGTAGGTTCACAAGGAAATGGAGAAAACAATAACTGGGCAGAGGATGGATGAGTCTCATGAGGAGAAATTTTGCTAAGGAAGGAGGCAGTGAAAGAGGGAGGTAGATGCAATGACATTTGGATTCAAAGAATCACTATTTTGATGGCCGGTAAAGAGGGAAAAATTGATGACACAGGAGGCAGAGAGGACAATTGCAGGTGCAAGTGAGGGGGTTTGAGGGGACGGGATCTATTGAGTACTGGCCTTGGCTGGATAGGCGCTATGACTCATATTACAGTTCATCTCTAGTCACAGCAGGGAAACCAGAATATAAATGTGGATTTAGATGTAGGTAAGTTTGCTGTTTTGGTGGTGGACGCATATGAATTGCTTCTATTTTCTCAGAGAAATAAGAAACAGAATCATCAACTGAAAGTGAGTCTTCCAAATTAAGGCCAAGATGAAGACTTCACAATACACAATTACTCACTTTATAATAGCACAATGAAGATTTATTTTCATCACTTATCACTTATTTTCTATACTCATTATGCACAAATCTATATTACAATATTTTCAAAGACTCTTTGGGATTTTTCACTATGAAAGTTTATTTCTAAATTTCTTTAAGGAAACAAGGAAGGCATTGTAATGGGGATGATTTACTTTATCATATAAAATTTAAATGTTGCTTTTTGGGATTTAAAAAGGAAAATGTTCATTATGGATATGATAGGCTATAAGCCAAACTTTTATAAAACTTTGATAATGTCTGCAACCATAAAAGTGATCTATTTCAAAATAAAAGAGCCTCGCTCATTTCTACTCATCTGCGTAGAAATTACTAAAGTAACTGAATAAAGCAGGGGGAAAAGGAAGAAACAATGGGAAACATTTTGTTTCATTTAAGAAATTAGTTATTAGAAATAATCAATGAAAATTATTTATTTAAAATCTCCTTTAAGGTAAGACCTGTAAGAGATCCTGTTGGTGGAGAGCAACTCACATTATATCCAAAAGAGATAGTATTAGTTTTTTTATTTTCTTTGATAAGAATACAATCTAAAATATATCAAAATAAAACTCTTGGCAGAAGCATATAAGCTTCAATGCTCTTACATAAAGCATTTGCTTAAAATTTTTCATAGGACAGTCTATGTTTAAAATTAATTTTTAAAAATTTTCACCCCATCTTTATTGACATTTGTAGGTCAAATCTTTGTTGATGACCTCCTGTGTCCATACAAAGTGTGTGTGTGTGTGTGTGTGTGTGTGTGTGCACGCACATGTGTGAGTGCATGTTCAAAATGAAATAAGAGAATAGAAAGTAAAAAGTTAATTATTTGGGGGAAAATACGGTTTTAGCTTTGTTTGAAGAGATCATAAATAGAAAAAATGATGCACAGATGTTATATAAAGGAGTATGACTTAAAAGATATAAGAGGAAGTCAGCCTAGAAAAGTGAGCTCAGAAGTGCCTGCCACAGGGGTAAGGACTGTTGAATGTCGATAGAGGAGGGTATGTAGAAGTTAGTTGTAATAAAATCTTGGGTATAGCTTTCTCAGCAGCATTTAAAATGTCTGACCATTCACTCTTTAGTGTTTTCTTCTACTTAGATTTTATAGTATTCTTATTCCCTAAATTTGATGCTTCCTCTCTTTCCACTCTTTCTTTGGCTTCTTTTACCTGCTCTCCTCCCACTCAGGAAATAACCAGACTCAGTTATTGATTCTCTTCTTTGGCAACAACAATTGATAAGTGGCACTGCTATATGAATCATGGTTCTAAATACATATTGTTGAATCCTCACAATACCCCATAAGGTAGGGACTATTATCACTGTCATCTGACAATGAGGAAACTGAAATCGAATTACTTTCCCAGATAATTTAGCCAACACTATTTCAATGTTTTTCTATTTTTTATTTTTAAAATGTAACACTTTTTAAATACAGGAGTAATTCAAGAGTATCCATACTAATTAAGGTGGTAAGGTTTTCCAGAGAGACAGAACCAATAGGAGATCGATCTATCTATCTATCCATCTGTCAACACACACACACACACACACACACACGCACGTACGTATACATATGTACACATATATACACACATTTGTGTATGTATAAAATATGTGTTATACAGACATATATTTCATATATACACATTTATGTGTCTGTATATATATGTAAGTTTATTATAGAAAATTGGATTATGCAGTTGCGGAGGCTAAGCCCCAAAATCTGCAGTCAACAAGTTAGAGACCCAGGACAGCTGATGGTACCGTTCCAGTTCAAGGCTGAAGGCCTAAGAAACAGGAGAGCCCATGGTATAAGTTCAAGTCTGAGTCTGACTTTGAAGTCAGAAGACTAATGTCCCAGCTCTAAGACAGTTAGGCAGAAAGAGCACGCTCTCCTTTACTCAGCATTTTTGTTCTATTCGGACCTTCAGAGGACTGGACGAGGCCTACCCTCTTTAGGGAGGGCAATCTGCTTTACCCAGTCTTACTGATTCAAATGTGAACATCATCCACAAACACCCTCACAGTACACCCAGAATAATTTTAACCAAATATCTGGGTACCCCTTGGCCCGGTCAAGTTGACACGGAAAATGAACCATCACGTTAGAAAATATTTAAAAACAATACAAAAACATGAATTGGTAATTCCTCTTCTCCTATCATTTTTGCTATCAGTCACTTGCTCCTATTCCACTGATGTGCATTCTGCATTTCAAATAGGCCAAAGGTTGACCCAAATTGGGAGCTTTACCCAAGCTGTTTTCTCTGCCCGAAACAATTATTCTTCCTTTGCATCACTTAAATTTTAACTCAAAAATCTCTCACAAGTGACACACCTTGTTCACTTAATCTAAAGTAACACTCAATGTGACCTCCTATCTTAATCTGAGAAACCCTCACTACTCTTTATTTTGCTATCCTGGTCTAGTTTTTTAATAGAACTTACTATCTCAAATTAGCTTATTTATTACCTTTTTTTTAAAATTTATTTTTCTCTTCAATTAGGATATAAATACCACAAAAATGACTGGGCATATTTTGTTCATTACTTTATCTCCAAACCCAGACAAATCCTTGGCACAGAGTAAATGTTTACTATATAGTGAATGAATGAATGAATGAATGATAACTCCCAGTGTCTTCAAACTCACACCCTCCAATGTCACATCCCAAGGAAAGAGAGCTTTTTTCTTCCAAACAATTCTAGAACCGAACAATGGAGAGTAAGTCTAGTGGCTGCATTTAGGTCATTCAACCATCTTGAACCAATTGTTGTGACCAAGAGGAGGATAATTTTCCTAAAACATAGCACTAATCACATCATTTCCCACTCAACAGCCTTTAATATTTTCCCTTTGCTTTCTGAATAGCTTATGGATTTAGGCTGGTGTTCAAGGCCCTAGATATCAACAATTGATATCTTATCATCTCTAACCGTGTCCCTCAAATACTCTAAATTTCAGCCAACTGAATCAGTCACAAAGTTCTAAACTTTCAGCTTTCCTACTCTTTTGCATTTGTTATTTCTGCTTCTTAAAATAAGGACACTCTATTTCCATCTCTGTTTCATTGTAGATTAAGTCCCAGTGCTACCTCTTCCACTAAGGCTTCCCTGAACAACCTGAGCCAAGAGGGTTTATGTTTCTCATCTGGATTCTGATGGACCTTGATTTACGCTCCTTTATTAGAATTTAGACACATGCATTTTTATGTTAAAGGTATTTTAACATGTGGATTCCTTTTCATTATAAGAGTGTAAGCAAACTGAGAGAGTGAGGCAGACTGGTGTAGTTGAAATAACACAGACTTCGACATGGCGGAAACAGTTCTGAAAAAATCCAAAGCATCCTAAAAATGGGGAGTAACAAAACATAATGTTTCTAATAAGTTGCCTGTCATCTGTTAGGATGCCTGATAAATGTTAGTTTTCTTCCTTTACTCCATTTTTATCTTCATACTTTTATAATGTTTATTGTCACAGATGCATGACAAATATTTGCAGAATAAATCACATGAAAAAATTTTTAATTCCAGTCTTTCACATAGGTTTCATTCCTGCATTTAAATTTCAATGTGGGTGACCTCTCATTATCTCAGACTCACCACAACCCACCCAACAACTCCGTGTTGTCCTTGCTTCCCCTCTCCATTTCCCTACTTTTGTCATTGCCAAGATTACTCTCCTTTTCTCAATACATGTGAGTCACTTTATCTTCTTCATCATCTCGATCTTCCTTATCTGCTAAATCTTCTTTCCCTTTTATCTTTTAAAATATCTCTAACATCTGTCTCTTAATTTTTACCCCAGTACCACCATTCTAGTCCAGTCCCTTAACAGAACTGTGTGGAATCACTATACGGAACCCCATGAAATATTAGTATAGGCCCAAGCATTAGTACTACTTAAAGGATGGATGGATGGATGCTGAATGTATGGTTGAATAAACAATAGATCCGATCCCTGATCTTGTGCATTAATTTCCAAAACCAAATTTGATATAGGGTATTTCTCGCTATTTCAAAAAATGCAAGGACTATTCCAAAACAAAAATAATTTATTTAAATTTGGAAGTATGTATCATTAAGCCCTTTTAAGATTAAGTTCGCCAGTGAGTGTGGTTTGAAATGTGAATAGTTTAAAGTAAACAATGTTAGAATATTTTTCATTCCAACTAAGTTAGGGATTGCCTCTTGAAGAAGCTCATCATCAGGTGCTGGCAATCTGTTAAGGGATGTGAAGATGGACATAAACAGTGAGTCCAAGATTTCAAAGGGGATGAGAACATAAACTTCATATTAAGAAATCAGTATGGAGTATACCTGAATCAGAACTCAGCACCTGAATCCAAATTTTTTAAAAAATCATTTATTCCAAATGGCTTGACTCCAAATTGTTCCCACAGCCTCTGCATTTTAAAACTGACTCAGCCACAGTTTGGAGATCTCTCACATCTGATATTCTAATAAACGACTCTAGGCCACATTCGCTAAATTTGCTTTCTTCTTGTTTGGGAGACAGCCTCCAAGATGGCCCTCAATGATCCCTGCCTGCCAGTTTTCACACTCTTGAGTAGTCCTCTCCCATATTAATACAGATTTGTGTGACTGATAGACTTCCCCAGAAGTGATGATGTGTTACTTCCAAGATTGGGTTATAAAAGACTGTAGCTTCTTTCTTGGTCTCTCTTTCTTTCTCAATCCACACCTATGACCTCATAAAGAGTTCTCCATAACCAGTTGACTAAGGAAGAAAAAGGTTGGGATTGGTTTACATCCCACTGATTCTGCATAATATCCAGATAATACACAGAAGTGAATGGCCACAGCACGCTTGCTTCCCTCTGGGATGGCCCTCAAGTAAAGTGGTAAAGAGAAATTCTTTCAGTGGTGGAGGAGTATACCTGATTGTACATTTTGGCTGGAAAGAGATGGCCAGAGGTATAGATATACATTGATTCATGGGCTGTGGCTAATGGTTTGGCTAGATGTCCAGAAACTTGGATGGAGCATGATTAGAAAATTGGTGAGGAGGAGGTCTGGGGAAGAGGTATGTGAATAAAGTGTGAAGATATTTACATCCTATGTGGATGCTCACCAAAAGGTGGCTTCAGTAGATTGAATTCTAATAATCAGGTGGATAAGATGCCCATAAAATGTGGATGTCAATTAACCTCCTTCCCCAGCCATCCTGCCATTGCCCAACGGATTCATGAACAAAGCAGCGAGGATGAAGGTTTTATGTGAGCTCAACAAGGCCTTTCACTCATCAAGGCCAATTTGGCTATAAGTATTCCTCAGTACTTGGCCAACCAACAGCAAAAACCAACAAGAAATCCTGACATGGCACCTCCTGGAGGGATTAGTCAGTTACCTGGCGTAAAGTTGATCATATTAAACTGCTTCCATAATGGAAGTGGCAGCACTTATTCCTAGCAGCAGGACAGTTACTCTGGATGTGGACTTACCTCCCCTACCTGCACATCTTTAGGCAAAATTACCGGAATGCCTTACCTACAATCATGGGATTCCTCAAAGCATCTCTTCTGACCAAGGAAGTGATTTCACAGCAAAGGAAATGTGGGAATGAAACCATGCTGATGGAATTACCATATTGCCATCATCCTAAAGCACCTAGCTTGATAGAATGGTGGAATAGCCTTTTGAAACTCAGTTACGGTGTCAGTTGGGTGGTAACATCTTGTGGATTTGAAGGAATATCCTCCAGGTTGTGGTAAAATGTTCAAAATATCCTATTTCTCTCATAGTCAGAATTCGCAGGTCTAGGAATCAAGAGGTAAAAATGAAAGTGGCTTCTCTCACTCTTACCCCTAGTGATCCTGGAGAAAGTTTTGCTTCCTGTTTCTACAGATTTAGGTTTTGCTGCTCTAGAAGTCTTATTTTCAGAGAGAGAACAGCTTCAACTGGGGACACAATAATGATTCCATCCAATGGGAAGTTGAGATTGCCACTTAGCCACTTTTGAGTTTGCATGTTGGTGAATCAACAGGCGAAGAAGCGACAGGTTAAGAGATCCTATCAGTGGAAATTGGGATGCCACTACACAATGGAAATAGGGAGCAATATGTCTGGAATGCACATCTTCTGCAGGAATTCCTATGTCCTATGATTAAAATAAGTGGAAAAATGCCACAATCCAATTCAGGCAGGACTCAACAGCCCACATCCTTCAGGAATAAAGGTTTGGCTTCCCCTCACCAGATAGGGAACTATGTTCAGCGGAGCTGTGTGCTGAGAGCAAAGGATTATGGACTAGGTTGAGAAAGAAGATGGTTATAAATACTAACCATGACCAAGTGACCAGTTGCGGAAATGAGAATCATAACAGTTATAAGTATTTCTTGCTTATTTTGATATGAATATGTTTATGTATATATATATGTATATATATATAGAGAGAGAGAGAGAAAGAGACCAAATATGTTTTTTACTTTCCCTCTTTATCCCCTTATCATCTACATAAGATGTGTTAATGGTAGTTAACTTGATATCTCAATATTTAAGTTACAGTATAACAAAGGATAAGTACGAATTTGCTAGAATAGCTAACATTTTTTCTAGTAAAGGACCAGAGAGTAAATAATTTAGACTCTTCTGGGCTTTGTAGGCCATAGACAGTCTCCGCTGGATCTTTTTTTAAACAACTCTTCATTAAAAATATTATAAAATACATAAATGATGCTATTTAATATTTTATTTAAACATATTATAAAATTATTATAAAAATATTTTTAAAAATTTCTTAGCTCTTTGGCTGTACAAAATCAGATTGAGAGATAAATTTAGCCAATACACCATAGTTTCCTGACTAGACTAGAAAAAGAATGAACATTTTCCACAGACAAAAGTAAGAATTTTGTATTGTCTTCCAGGGAAAGGGTGATCATGTTTCCATTGTATGAAGAATAGGTGCATCCTGTTAGGCATAAGTTCGTTATTGTTTGTATTTGAAAATAAGTATAGTTTGAGTGCCAAGGTGACAAATAATAGACTGTGGTGATTTTGTAATGTGTCAACTTGGCTGGAGTGAACTACATTTCCCAGAATTCCTTTCCCATTGTGTTGCCAGTTGGAATTGGCTGCAAGTTCTTGTGCAAGATTTGGAGGGCAGAAGCCAAGCCACAGCCATTGTTGTAGAAGTTCACATGTGTTGTTGCTTGTCTCTGGGCTTACGATGGCAGGAGCAGTAGCCAGACCTGCAACGGCTCCACCTTCTCTTGGATTCTTCTTTAGCTTCTCCAGCTCTTGAGCCAGGTGATGAAGAATGCCAGCTTCTCCTATAAACACTCATATCATCAATATCAGAGCAACAGGAACTGCCAGCTTGTGCTTGTGGGTTCCAGCTTATTCTTGTACTCTTCTACTTTACATCCTCTCTTCCTGACTCTGCCTTCCCAGCAGACTTCAAATTCTAGCATCAGTTGCAAAGGCAACAGCCTTACAGACTACCCAATTAGCTCCCACAATTGTGTAAAGTCAAATTCCTTTTAAAATTATGTGTATACATATGCGTATGTGTGTGTGTATTTGTGTATACATATGTGTATATATAAATATATAACCTCCAAATGACTTTGCTTCTCAGACTGGTAAACCCTATTATCTGACTTTAGTACTTTAGTAGCCTATCTTTAAGAGCTATCACACCATTCCCATCTCAACCTAAAACAACTAACAAGTAGTAAGCCTTTGTTGCTCAGAATCCTGAGTTTGGTATGTTTTCCTAACCTTGAGTGCTCAGTGAAAATCTGCATCTACTGTTAAGGAAATTCCATTGTTTAGAACTCCACAAAGACTTTCCAGGAAACAAATTTTGCATAGTGATAGTTTATTGTACCAAATTACTTCCTTATTATCTTTCTCACATGCAAAGGGATCCGAATTATAGAATGCATAGATTTCTATATACTACTCTATTAACATAACCATAACACAAATTTATTTTAATACGAACAAGTATATATAATCTATAATCTTATTTGGCTCTGTTCTTTTATTTTTTTCTATTCTTATAATCCCATGCTTTTACTAAACATTTCCTATCAAGCTTACTATGTGTCCTGCAGTCAGTTTATTACAGTACGAAGCCAATTACTTTCAGAATACAGACTTACAGCCTCTTTTGTAGTCCTACCTCTTCCTATGGAACATACTTGATGGAATCTCCCCCAGATCCAAATTCCTTTGTCTCAGGATTCCTCGTCCTGAGATGTTACTGGTTCCCATCAGAAGAGTATGTGAATAAATTACCAAGTGGTGGCAGGAGTGAAGGAGAACACAGCCAAGGGAAAGAAGATGGATCAGAGGCAAAAATGAAGACTTAAGGAAGACACAATAGCAACAAAAATAATTTCCTAACACAGGGTTCGCATTTATTCTGTGCTAGAGAGTGTGCTATGTTTTTTAAAAAACATTTTTGGTTTATCAGAAAATATTTACTGAATAAGTTCTTTTTTTTTTAATCTTTTATGATGAAGCATTTTATACAAGTATAATATAATAAAGAAATTTTAAAGAAAAATAATAGAAGGAACACTCATGTTTTCAACACCCAGTTTAAGAAACAGAACATTTTCAGTAGCTCTAAGGTCTCCTCTTTCCCCCTCTTGATACATCATCCTGATTTCCGTCATGCCCAGATGTAGCTGCAGAGCTGCATTCTGTTTTGCTCATTTCCTTGCTCTTCCTCATAGTTTGGCCTCATGTATACGTATCCGGAAACAGTATATTTAGTTTTGCTGGTTTCTGTACTTCATATAGGTAAAATCAAATTGCATATATTCTATGATTTCTTTTTTTCACTCAACCTTATATTTGTGAAATGAATCCATGTTCTGCGTGTGTGTGTATATAATTGTGGTTAATTCATTTTCACTGTAGTGGATTCTATGGCTGTACCACACCTTACCCATTCACCTCTCAACAGACACATGCATTATTCACTATTCTGATTTTTCCACTATAGTAACTAATTCTATTTTGAACATGGTTGAACATATCCCGACTGACACAAGTGAGTGATTTTCTTTTGCCTGGGAGTATTATTGCTGGGTTTGGTTCTGCTCTACAAGTTAATTCTATATTGTTTCCCAAAGCAGTTACACCAATATATATATCCATCAACATCATTCAAAAAGCTCCCTTTTCTCCATATCCTTGCCAGTTGTTAGCATTGGCAGACTTTTCAAATTTTGCCAATATGGTGGGTGGCACATTGAGCTTTAGTTTGCATTTTCCTAGTAATTAAAAGGGTTGAACATTTTTCATATATTTATTTGTTTTTCATCTTAAAATCGTATTTTTGTTGTTGTTTTCTACTACTGGATTTTTTCCTTTCCTGTCTTAAAGAATTTTTAGTACTTGCTTATATATTCTAGAAACGAAACCCTTGTCTATTATGTGCAGCAAATACTTCTTCCATTTTGTGGCTAATCATTTAGGTTTCTTTATGCTAAGTAATGAAAGTTCTTAATTTTAATATGCTTAAAATGTATCAATCTTTCTTTTATAGCTTGTACTTACCTGTCTTATTTAAGATAATATTACCTACTTTGAGCTCTTAAAAAGTTCTATATTTTCCAATAAGTTTTATCATTACATTTCACATTGAATTATTTAATTCACTTACGTAGTAGAGACACATTTCATTTTTCTATCCGACATTAAAAAAGACTACATTTCCAGCCAGCCTTATAATTTGGTGGAGCCATGAGAATGTATTCTGAGCCCTAAAATTTCCTGTATAATCCTCAGTGCTCACTTTCATTCCCTATCTGCCAGCAGATATAGAAGAATCAGAAAACTAAACCAAAGAGAGGGCAGAGCCACTTGTTGGAAGGACACTGGGTCTGTGAATGATAATGAGCATCAGGGCATCAACATATCTCTTCCCACAAATAGTCATTGGAATGTGACACAAATAAGAAGTAAACCTCGTTAGGGTTAATCCACTGTAATCTGGGAAGTTAAGGAAGATAGCACACCCAACTAATAAGAACTGGGAATTCATTTTTTGTATGGTAAGAGGGAAGTGTATGATTCATTGCCTCTGTTTGAACAAACAATAGTCTGAGCTCCATGTAATTGAACCAGTCCACCATTCCCTCATTCACCTGCATTGTCACCTCTGTCATATGTCAAATTTCCAAATATGTGTGGAAATGTGCCTGAGGGATTCTATTTTATCCCAGGTATCTATCTCTGCATTAGTACTGCATGGCTTTAATCTCTATAGCATTAGGATAAATTTCGTGATGTGATAGGACAAAAATTCCCACTTCTACTTTGTGGAGAATTTCTATGCTTTTCTTGAACCTTCATTATTCCACATATAACTCAGAACCAGCCTCATAAATTTATGAAAAACTTTGTGAGAATTTTGTTGGAATCTTTGAAAACAATCGATTAACTAGGGGAGAACCTAGATCCTCAGAATATTTAGGTTTCTTATCCATTAGTTTAGTACTTGGTATTTTTCAGTATGGTTTGATAATTCTATCCAGAAAGGCATGAACTCCAAATGCTAGATTGTATTTGTGGTAGGCAGAATAATACCCCCTTTCTCAAAGGTCAACGTCCTAATCCCCAGAATCTACAAGTATGTTAATTTACATGATAAAATGGACTTTGTAGATGTGATTAGGGGTAAGAATTTTGAAATGGGGAGATTAACCTGGAGATTATCCTGAGTATGATCAAATCACATAAATCTTCAAAAGCAGAGAACCCTGTTCTTGGATGTGGTCAGAGGGGGGTGGTACTATAGATAAAGTTTGTTCAGAAAGATGCTTTGAAAATGAAGAGGGGGGCGCCTGGGTGGCACAGTTGTTAAGCATCTGCCTTCGGCTCAGGGCGTGATCCCGGCATTCTGGGATCGAGCCCCACATCAGGCTTCTCCGCTGGGAGCCTGCTTTCTCCTCTCCCACTCCCCCTGCTTGTGTTCCCTCTCTCGCTGGCTGTCTCTGTCAAATAAATAAATAAAATCTTAAAAAAAAAAGAAAGAAAGAAAATAAAGAGGGACAAGAGCCAAGGAATATGGGTGGCCTCTACAGATGGGAATGTCAAGGAAACAAATTCTCCCCTTAGAGACTCTGGAAAGGAAGGCAGCTCTGCTGACACTGAGATTTTGGCCCAGTAAGACTTGTGTCAGACTTCTAACTTACAGAACTCTGAGATGATAAATGTGTGTTTTTTAGAGCCATTATATTTGTGGAAATTTTCTATGGTGGAAATAGAAAACTAGTACAGTATTATTATCACTCTGTGTTGGTAGAGTTTATTCAACTTTACCTGTATATTAATAATTTGTATAGCTAATGATTCTTCCTGAATGTCAGACCATCTTCCAGGGATTGTTTCCTTCTTTCTGAAGGTAGTTCACTGAAGGTCTGCTTATGGAATACTTATTTTTTTTGTTTGCCTTTATTTCATCTTTGTTTTTGAAAAAGTTCCACTGAGTATATAATTCAAGGTTGACAGTTATTTTCTCTCAGCACTTTGAAGATATTCATTTCATGGTCTTATTGAAAAAATCAGGTATCTGGCTATATGATTCTCTTTTATTAGGTATTCTGTGTTCTCTCTCTGGCTACATTTAAACTTTCTGTCTGTGGTTTTCTTCAGCTTCACTGTAATACATCAAAATGTATTGTTTTTATTTAACTTTTTTGGGTGTTTGCTTTGTTTCTCGAGTATGAAGATTCATGTCTTTCACATTCCTTATCTCTTCTAAGGTTTTGTCTTCCCAATTGTCTCTATTACCTTCTTTTGCAACTCTATGTGTCAACCTTTCTCACTCTCTTAATCCAATCTTGATATTTTCTGTTTCTATGTCTTTCTGAACTTCAGTCTTGATAATTCATTGACTCCGGTGGTTGTTTGAAAGTGGATACAGTTAAACAGAGACAACCACCTGTGTGGTCAGGATTTGAGTTAAGAGGCCATAACATGAAGATTAAGAATTGGAAATTCTAGGACTCTAGATCAAGTAGAAGAGGAGATGCCGTGTGGAAAACATTAACTAAGTATAAAGAACGGAAGGACAGGTGTGTAGAAACTTTCAAGACAACATTTAGAAAATTATTTCTGAAAGGAGAATAATGGAAATCCTATGATAAAGAATTGATTTCGCTCTCCTACCTTGGCAGGTGAGTAGAGAGAATGTACCTTGTGTGTATTTTTCTCTGCTTGGAGCCAGAGAATAGACAGCATGAAAAAAAAAAAATAAGAGGGAATGTCGTGATCTATGTATGAACTAAGCCACAAAATTCAAAGGCTAAATATGTTAAACAGGAAAGGAATGACAAACCTAAAATATGCAGGATGGAAAAGAGTGGCTACAAAGTGTTGAAGTAGAGACACTGCTGTGACTGTAAGCACAAGCATTTTCTTTATATTACCAAAGTAGTGTACATTTCTTTGTAAAAAATCAAAATATCACATCTAAAGCTCAAACCCCTTGTACTATCCTCCCCAAATCAGAACACTCTTCTCCTAAAGGAAGCACTGTCTAAATCCTCTATTTATGTAAAAAGATACCCCAACAAAGCATATAGACCAGTTGTGTGTGTAGTGAGTGTGTCATTTATGTCTGGGTCTTAAATAAGGTTGGAAAATTTATAGGTGGATGTGGGATACTAGAAAACCAGAATGAAATTGACAATATTCTAATCAGGAAGTAGCCAGGCCCTAACAAGGGACGGACAGAGCAAAGGAGGCTGCTGAAGTTGATAAATGAGTGTATGTGAAAGAAGAAAGATTTGAAAGTAAAGATAATGCCAGAGATTTGGGCTTAAATACCAGGCTAGCAGCTGGTGATTCCCTTGGTGTTTAGGAAGTAGGGCAGTTGGGAAATTTTTCAATGAAACAAAGACATTTGTCTGAGGCACACTGATTTCAAGTGGAAATGACCTCAGATCTGATTAAAATCTTTAATCAAATGATAATTTTCTATGACTTGAAATGTACTTATTTGACTATCTATTTAACAACTGATCTCCTCTATGGAATATTGATGGATATTTACTTCTATTCCAGTAATTATTATTTTCTGAATCCTAAATTCTTTAAAAAGAATTTTTCTTAAAACATTTTTTTTTCTTTTAAGGAACATTCTTTAAAAAATAAATTCTTTGTTAGGGCAGAACTGTGTGACCTCAGTCAAGTCACTTACCTTCTTTTGTTTTTTTTTAGATTTTATTTATTTATTCGACAGAGATAGAGACAGCCAGCGAGAGAGGGAACACAAGCAGGGGGAGTGGGAGAGGAAGAAGCAGGCTCATAGCAGAGGAGCCTGATGTGGGGCTCGATCCCATAACGCCGGGATCACGCCCTGAGCCAAAGGCAGACACTTAACCGCTGTGCCACCCAGGCGCCCCACTTACCTTCTTTTGACCTGAAAATGCCCACGTTTAAATAAGGGGATTTAGACTTTCTTTTCTATCATTATTGCAGACTAGGTATTGTAACTTACCATTCTACTGAAAACAACTGTGAATGTTGAATAATTTTTTCTGCCTCCTTAAATGCATTGATAGGATGACTACGAGTCAAATAAAAAAGTAAGTGAAGTCAGGGTCCCAGAAGTATTCTTTTGTAAGAGGGTAGGGGTAAGTGAGGAACGAGCCCTACTCATCCTTCCCTGAATGCCCCACCCAACACCCAACCCCACACAGAATGCAGGGAAAATTGCCTGCCTTAAATCATGGTGCTTAATGAAAAAGGAAAAAAAAATTCTCCCTTGAAAATTGTGAAACAAATGCATACCCTCAGGGCTTATATGTCAATTTACATTGGCTAGGTTCTCCAAAAATCCTTACATGGATAATACTGTGGTTTCAAGTAGTTCTGGCCTGGTTGTGCCCCCCCAAAATGTGACAGAAGCAAATGCAGATGCTTTTTGGAGGAATTTACCTCCATTGCAGGTTTTAAAGAATTCTGATAGTGTTCTACATAAGATAACAAACAGCAGAAAAAGACTATAGAGAATGTAGATGTATTAATTATCAATTATAGATTACAAGAGAACCATATTTAATATGTTTCAGAAATAAAAGGAAAATGAGCAGGGAAAAAGAAAATACAAAAAGGGAACAAACATTTTTGGCAAAAAAACAAATAGAACCTCTAGAAATGAACATTAAATAAAAATTCATATACATATATATATGTACATATATATATGTATATATACATATACATATATATATATGTATGTATACACACACACAATAAAAACAATGTAGAGTTAAAATTTCCCAAAATAATAGCATTACCATGGAACAGTGACTAGAATCAAGCACTCTAAGTCTTTGAATTATTCAGGAGAAGGAGAGAAATATTGACTAACTTTAGACAATAAAATTTTATGTATATAAATTAAATGTATGTAAATATATGTAAATTTAACTTTCTAAAGTAAGAACTACAAAATGGAAATAGAAAATGAAAATCCAAGTAAGGGGGAAATAAAATGAGAAAAAAAAAATTGGTCTAAAGAAAGCCAAGAAAGACATATAAGACATAAAGATAATATAGACATATAGTTACGTCTTATAGCTACATGAGATCACATAAATAAGTCTACGTGCATAAGCAACTGAAACTAATGTAAATATGTTGAATGTAAAATTTTTAAATGTTGATGCTCATTTAAAAAAAAAAGTCACCCACCGACTACTTTAGAAAAGAATAGCAATTTAACCCTAAAGCAAGCAGAATACTAAAAATTAGAAAGGTAATCAATGAGAATAAAAAGAGTAAAACAATAAATGAAACCAAAAGGTGGTGCTTTGAAAAAAGATCAATCCAATTGATAAACCTCTAAGCCAGCCTAACTGAGGAAAAAGAGAAGATACAAATTATCAATATCCAATGAAAGAAAGGTCATCATACTGATCCTTTGGGCATTAAAAGGATAGTAAAGGAATACTACAAATAACCCTATGCCCAAATTTGATGACTTAAATGAAACGGATCAATTCCTTCAAAGACACAGACTACCAAATTTAACACACACACACACACACACACACACACACACACACACACAAATAGATCATCTGAATAAGCCTATACCTATTCAAAAAAACCTGAATCAATAGTTCATAACCTTCCCCCTCCAAAATAACAAGAAACAAACAAACAAAACAAAACAAAAACAAAAATGTATCAGGCCCAGATGGTTGCACTGGTGAATCATACCAAACATTTAAAGATGAAATTATACCAATTCTCCACAATCTCCTCTAGAAACAGAAGCAGAGAAAACGCTTCTAAACTCATTTTAGAAAACACTTAGGTTAGAAAATACCTCTAAACTCTGAGGCCAGAATTAACCTAAACCAGACAAAGACAGTACAAGAAAGGAAAACTATGAACCAATATCTCTCATGAACATGGATGCAAAAATCCTCAATCTTAGCAAATCCATTTCAACTATGTATAAAAAGGAATCACACACCATGACCAAGTAGGATTTGTTCCAGATTCAAAATCAGTCAGTGTACTTCACCACATCAACTGGCTAAAGACAAAACAAAAACATGATGATATCAATTGAATCAGAAAAAGCATTTAAAATAATCCAATACCCATGCATGATAATATCTCTCAGTAAACTAGAAATAGAGGAGAATTTTCTTAACTCGATAAATAACATCTACAAAAAAACCCTACAACTAACATTCTACTTAATGGTGATAAACTAGAGGCTTTTTTTTTTTTTTTAAGATTTTATTTATTTATGTGACAGAGAGACAGCCAGAGAGAGAGGGAACACAAGCAGGGGGAGTGGGAGAGGAAGACGCAGGCTCCCAGCGGAGGAGCCCGATGTGGGACTCCATCCCGGAACACCGGGATCACGCCCTGAGCCGAAGGCAGACGCTTAATGACTGCGGGACCCAGGCGCCCCTAAACTAGAGCCTTTAACCCTAATTTGGGAATCAGTCAAGGGCATCCTGTCTCTCACCACTCCTATTTAACATTTTAATAGAAGACCTAGCTGGTTTAATTGTTTGAAAAAAGGAAATAAAAAGTATACAAATTGGAAAGGAAGAAATAAATGTCTTTATTTGCAGAATAATGATTATATATATAGAAAATCCCAAAAATTTATTTAAAAAAGGCAAAAAACAACAAAACAAAAGGCTCAAGGACCTAACAAGTGAGTATGCAAATGTTGCAAGATATAGATTAATATTCAAAAGTCAGTGCTAAAAAAGAAAGTCAATGCTTTCCCATATGCTAGCAATGAACAATTAGAATTTGAAATTTTTTAAAAAACCCTTTTACAATAGCACCCACCCCAAAAAAAGAAAATGCTTAGGTATAAATCTAAAAATATGCACAAGATCTACCTGTGGAAAGTTGCAAAACTCTAATGGAAGAAACTAAAGAAGATTTAAATAAATGGAGAGATATCCTGTGTTTATGGATTGGAAAATTCAGTATTGTTGTCTTCCCAACTTGATCTTCAACAACTTCAAATCAAAATCCCAGCAAGCCTGTCTTACACTGTTGGTGGGAATGCAAGTTGGTACAGCCACTTTGGAAAACAGTGTGGGGGTCCCTTAAAAAGTTAAAAATTGAGCTACCCTATGATCCAGCAGTTGCTCTACTGGGTATTTACCCCAAAGATACAGACGTAGTGAAGAGAAGGGCCATATGCACCCCAATGTTCATAGCAGCATTGTTCACAATAGCTAAATTGTGGAAGGAGCCGAGATGCCCTTCAACAGATGACTGGATTAAGAAGATGTGGTCCATATATACAATGGAATATTACTCAGCCATCAAAAAGAACGATTACCCAACATTTGCAGCAACATGGACAGGACTGGAGGAGATTATGCTAAGTGAAATAAGTCAAGCAGAGAAAGACAATTATCATATGGTTTCATTCATTTATGGAACATAAGAAATAGCAGGAAGATCAGTAGGAGAAGGAAGGGAAGAATGAAGGGGGGGGGCAGACAGAAGGGGGAATGAACCATGAGAGACTGTGGACTCTGGGAAACAAACTGAGGGCTTCAGAGGGGAGCTGGGTGGGGTACTGGGATAGGCCGGTGATGGGTAGTAAGGAGGGCACGTATTGCATGGTGCACTGGGTGTTATATGCAAATAAAGAATCATGGAACATTACATCAAAAACTAAGGATATACTGTATGGTGACTAACATAACATAATAAAAAATTATTCTAAAAAAACCACAAAAAAACCCACAAAATCCCAGCAAGCTATTTCATAGATATTAACAATTTATTCTGAAGTTTACACGAAGAGGCAAAAGATCTAAAATAGCCGACAGAGAACAAGAACACAATTCAATTTCAATACTTTCTAACAAGCTACAGTAATGAAGACAGCATGGTATTGTTGAAATAATAGGCACACAGATCAACTGAAAAGAACAGTGAGCCCATAAATAGACCCATAGACATACAGGCACTGATCTTTGACAAAAGAGCAAAGGTAATTGTATGTATTAGTTTACTGTTGCTGTTGTAACAAATTACCACAAATTTCATGGCTTACATGGCATAAATTTATTATGTCATGATTCTGGAGTTTTGATGTCTGACATGGATCTCACTGGGCTAAGATGAAGTTGCCTGCAGACTGAGTTCCTTACAGGAGTTATAGGAAAGAACCCATTTCCTTACCTGTTTCAGCTTCTAGAGGCACTACATTCCTTGGCTCATGGATCAATTTCATCTTTAAAGGCAGTCAAGTCTTTCTCATGTTGTACCAGTCTCCTTCTCTGACTCTGATTCTTTTATCCCTCTTCCACTCTTAAGGACCCTCATGATTACTCTGGGTCCACCTCTATAATCCTAGATGATCTTCCCATCTCAAGACTATCTGAATAGGGATTTTAATTCCATCTGTAACTTTAATTCCCCCGTGCCACGTAGCCTAACACATTGACAATTTCTGGGGATTAAGACATGAACATCTTTCATGGGGGTGGTGGAGCATTATTCTGCCTATCACTGCAATTCAGTGGAGAAAGAATAGTCTCTTCAACAAATGGTGCTGGAACAATGCATGTCCATATGCAAAACAGTGAATCTAGCACAGATTTTTACAGCCTTCACAAGAATAAACCTGAATGGATTATGGGTCTAAATGTGAAATAAAAACTATAAAACTTCTTAAAGAACATGTAAAAGAAAGTCTACTGTGACCTTGGGTTTGGTGATGGGTTTTTAGATAAAATGCCAATAGCATGAGTCACAAGAAAAAAGATGGATACGCTGGAATTTATTAAAATGAAAAACTTCTGCACTGCATAAGACACTGTCAAGAAAATAAAAAACAAGCCACAAGCTGAGGAAAAATATTTGAAAACATATCTGATAAAGGGCTTATACCCAAAATACTCAAAGAGCTCTTAAACTTGACAAAAAGAAAATAACCCAATTTAAAAATGGGCAAAAGATCTGAGCAGACACTTCACCATAAAAGATATATAGAGAGCAAATAAGCAAATGAAATATGCTCAACATTATCTATCAATCAAGAATTACAGATTAAAACTGCAGGAAGATATTCCTATACATTTATTAAAAGAGCAAAACAAATAAACAAAATAACCCAAACCTAACAATATCTATTTCTGTTGAAGATAAGCAACAGGAACTCTCATTCTTTGTTGGTAGGAAACCAAAATAATACAGACACTTTGGAAGATTGCTTGACAGTTCCTTAGAAAGCTAAACATAATCTTACCATACAGTTTAATAATTAATAATAAAAATACTTCTATTTATTTACCAAATTGATCTGAAAACATACCTACACAAAAACCTGCTTATAAATGATTGTAACAGCTTTATTTAAAACAGTCAAAACTAGAAACAAACCAGATGTCCATCAATAGGTGAAATGACATACAAACTGTGGTATATCCACATGTGGACTATTATTCTATGATGAAAAAAATGAGTCATCAAGCCATGGAAAGACATGGATGAAACTTAAATGCACATTGTTCCATGAAAGAAGCCAGTCTGAAAAGAGTACACACTGTGTGATTCCAATTAAATGCATCCTCGAAAAGGAAAAACTAGGGAGAGAGCTAAATGATCAGTGGTTGCCAAGAGTTTGGAGGAGGGAGTAGGTGAGGTAAGGGCAGTGATATTTTAGGGCAGTACAACTATTCTGTATAATATTATAATGGTAAAGCCATGACAATGTGCTTTTGTCAAAAGCTGTAGAACTTGACTGCACCAAAATAAAAAGCTTTTGTGCAGCCAAGGAAACCATTAACAAAACAAAAATGCAACCTACTGAATGTGAGAAGATATTTGCAAATGATATATCTGATAAGGGGTTAATAACGAAAATATATAAGGAACTCATATAACTCAACACCAAAAAACTTTACATAATCCAATTTAAAAATGGGCAGAGGAACCAAATAGATATTTTTCAAAGAATACATACAGATGGCCACCAGACCCATGAAAAGATGCTCAATATCATAAATCATCAGGGAAATGCAAATGAAAACCACAATGAGATATCACCTTATACCTGTCAAAAAGCCTAGAATCAAAAAGACAAGAAATCACAAGTGTTGGTGAGGATGTGGAGAAAAGAAGACCCTTGTGCAGAGTTGGTGAGAATGTAAATTGGTACATCTACTGTGGAAAACAATATGGAGAGTCCTCAAAAAATTAAAAATAGAAATACCATATGATCCAGTAATTCCACTACTGGGTATTTACCTAACGAAAAACGAAAACACTAATTCAAAAAGATATATGCCCTCCTATGTTTACGGCAGCATTATTTACAATAGCCAAGAATATGAAAGCAACCTAAGTATCCATTGACAGACAAATGGATAAGGAAGATGCAGTTCATATGCACAATGGAATATTACACAGCCATAAAAGGGATGAGATCTTGATGTTTGCAACAACATGATGGACCTAGAGGATATAATGCTAAGTGAAATAAGTCAATCAGAGAAAGAAAGATACTATAATTTCACTCATACGTAGAATTTAAAAAACAAAACAAAGACCAAAGAGACAAAGAAACCAGACTCTTAAATACGAAGAACTGGTGGTTGCCAGAACTGGGATGGAGGAGTGAAATGGATAAAGGGGATCAAAGTGCACTTATCTTGATGAGCACTGAGTAATGTACAGAATTGTTGAATCATTATATTGTACACCTGAAACTAATAAAATACTGTACGTTAACTACATTTCAATTTAAGAAGGGGGGAAAACACTGTAGAACTTTATTGCACAGAAAATAAATTTTAATGCATGCAAATTTTCAAAAAATCTTTTGGGGAGGTGCCTGGGTGACTCAGTTGGTTGAGTGCCAGACTCTTGGTTTCAGCTCAGATCATGATCTTACAGTCATGGGATTGAGCCCCGTGTCGGGCTCTGCGCTCAGAGCAGAATCTGCTTCAGATTCTCTCTCCTTCTCCCTCCTTCCCTCTCTCTCTCTCTAAAAGAAATACATTAATTAAATCTTTAAAAAAATCTTTTAGGAAGTTATGGGGTCCCAGTATGGAATACAGAATGTGACAAAACAATATATCTCTGTTACAAATATTTAAAACAGCTTCACTGAAGTGAGTATGGGAGGGAGTTGCTGACCTAAGTAACTTTGGAAATAAATGGGGTCTGTAAGACACAAGGCAAAAGAATTTGTACCTAAGTGCTATATTCTAGTTGATAAATTTGTTTCCCATGGGGCTGTGGGTAAACAATTTTGATGCTACTATGCAGAAATACTGGAACTGAACAATGAAGTAATTGGATGACAGATGGTGGTAGCCAGGTTTCTCACTCTTGGAGTAGGAAGTTACACATTGCAAGAAGAGGTTATAATGATCAATGTGATAATAGATTAGAATTGGAGACATCAATATGAATTCATGTTTAGCATATATATAAGTTACATGTAAAAATAGTATAAACATGTATTTCTATACTTGGGTTAGAATACACATATGTTTCCTTTTTTTTTTTTTTAAGATTTTATTTATTTATGTGACAGAGAGACAGCCAGCGAGAGAGGGAACACAGCAGGCGAGTGAGAGAGGAAGAAGCAGGCTCCCAGCAGAGGAGCCCGATGTGGGACTCGATCCCGGAACGCCGGGATCACGCCCTGAGCCGAAGGCAGACGCTTTAACGACTGCGCTACCCAGGCGCCCCCACATATGTTTCCTTGATGTGTCAGCTGAGAGGGCCTAGAAGCAATGATACCCCAGTAGCAGTGAGCATGCCTACCACCCAGATCTTGGTTTCTAATACCTCTCTCCAATTACACACACACACACACACACACACACACACACACACACACACACACACAACACAGGGCTTCTTGGAGAAATGGCTGATACTAGGACTGGAAAAAGAAATAAGAGGAATCTGGAGCATCTTGTTTTGCCAGAGAGTAAGGAAATACTAAAAAACAAAAACAACAAAAAAACAAACCCCAATAATGGGCTATGTCAAATGGAAGAAGGAACCAACAGGAAGAGCTCCTAATGGCCAAACTGGAACAATTTTAGCAATGTAATAAAGAATAAAGTATTCGATTACAACCCAAAGTATAAAATAAATATCTATGAGTTCATAATATAAATGATTGGAAAATGGGAGGTAATAAACAAATCTCCTAAGCAGAAAAAAATCCAAATCATTTGTGTAGACTCCCTGCCTTCATGAAGTTGGAGCATAAATTCTCAACTCCTTAACGGTGAACTGCAGATGTTGGTTTTCTTTCAAAGAGTACAGTATGGAAAGGGTAGGGAGTAACTTTATGGTGGAGAAAACTGACAAACATTGCTTCAACCAGGTGATCAAGGTCAACATCAACAGTGATAAGTCATGTTGGTACTATGTACCCTTGATACATGTAATAAAAAAGTACTTCACCTTCATGATCTTCCTTCCAAAATATATAACCCATCTAATCATGTGTAACCATGAATAAAGCGTTAGATGAAACCCAATTGATGAACATTCTACAGAATACCTGAATCCTTTAATATATCAAAGTCAAGCCAAATAAGGTAAGTCTAAGAAACTGTCACAGTCAAGAGGAGACATCATGACTAAATGTACTGTGGTATCCTAGACAGAATCCTGGAGCAGAAAAGGGACATTAGGTAAATACTAGGTAATCTGAATGAAGTGTGGACTTTATATCAGTATTGGTTCATTAATGATAAACATACTGTACTGATGTTACATGTTTGCAATAAAGAAAACTTGGTGTGAGATATATAGAATCCCTCTGAATTATCTTTACAATTTTTTTCTAAGTCTAAAGCTGTCCTAGAATTAATTTTTCAGTTAAAAATTTATTGTATTAAACCAGAAGAAGGTGAAAGGAGGAACGAAATATTGGAAAAAAATGAAATGGACAAATATACAACACAAAAATAACATAATTACGTTGTTTATACAGACTAACTCTAGCTAAGAGGCAGAGACTGTCAGACTAGATCAAAGAGCAGTATCCAACTTAGGTTCTCTAAAACTGACACATTTTAACCACAAAGACACCGATAGATTGAAAGTAAAAAGATGGGAAAAGATACACCATGAAACCTGTAAGCACAAGAAGCTAGAGTGCTTATATTAATATCAAATAAAACATGCATCAAAACAAGGAATATTACCAAGGGAAAGAACATTTTGGAGTGACAAAATAGTCTATCTTAAATATATGCTAAATCCTACAATTTTTTTCTAAAGGGAGGGCTGGGCTACATGATTTCTAAACTCCTCCCTGCTCTAAGTACTGTGATTCCAGGGCTGGCCGGTGGCAAGTCTGATTTCTAAAAGTGAGCACATCTTACTACGCTTCTACAAGTCTGTAAAGGGCTATTGGGTTCACATGGATAAATTCTGATGGGCTCTTTCTGAACAGATTTGTCTATGTAGAAAATAATGCAGAATATTTTGCTTGAATTCAAATGAAATTTGCATTAACCTTTGTAAGTGGGGAAGCATAAAGAAATAGCACAAGAGGTTTGCAGATATACCAGACCATAAGATTGTTTGCTTACGAAAGCTGTTGAACTATTTATTTGATCCACACCACACACATTTTGGAGGCATTGAACTGAAAGCAAAATAGACCCTAGGGTGTGTATGTATTCTAGAGAAAGAGAGAGACTTGCATTCAAATGAATGCATTTTGTTTAATGTTAGTTTTAGAACCATACTTGAAAAGTACTCTATGAAATTTCAATTTGATTTTGCTGGGTCATTTTCATTTAGAACTTAGTAAAAGCTAAACTGCCTAATGAATATTTAGTATACCTTAGACAGTTCAGCATTTTCAAACCAGCATTAAATTGAAACATCAAAACAAAAACATATTATTTTTCAAATTCTTCTTGGTTTTTCCTTTTGTGCCTCCTAAATAAAGACAGTCTGATAGCTGAAAATACTGGTATAAAATGAAGAGGGTAATGAGTAGGAAAAGAGAGGTTAGGAAGCTATAATCAATTGTGAGCTTCAATGCAATCATAAACCATGAGAGCTAAATAACTCCTATCTCTACCTTTGCCCTTTTGTTGTAATAATGCACACAGAGATTTTTAAGTAATATAAGCTTGAGATAAAAACTGAAAAGTTCAATTATCTTAGCAATGAAACATTAGGAAGGAAAAATGGATATGTTTGAATAAGTGATAAGAGTGGAAATATAACATAATGATATTTCAGTAACAAAATTAATTTACCTCAGATATAAGAGGGTACATTTTCCTATACTGATTGCTACTGATTTTTTGGCTTAGTTTAGCAAATTGTAAATCTTCCCCGTTGATGTCTAGTAATTACGTATTTGAATTACGAAAATGATTATCATAATATTTTAGCCTCTGGGGAGCTATAGATCTTTTTCCATCATTTCAACCATTTCTGCATTTTTTGGAACTCAGAATGACATATTCCCTTTTCAACTTTTATAGAAATATATTTGACTTCAGATTTGATGTGATTCTAATTTGCCGTGTTGAAAAAAAGAACTAATTTCAAAGTGTGTGTATGCTTGCCCGCACGTCTGCATGTACGTGCACGTGGTCAGGTGTATGAAATAACCAGGTTATTGCACTGGAATAAAAAGACACTGAAGAATTGAGTTATTAAGTTAAGAAAGAACAGAAACAGAGCAATGAAAAGATCACAAACTGAGGGCATTTTGCCCCATAGGGCCATTCTTAGTTTTAACCTAATAAAGGTGGATGGGGTGGTGGGCAGGAAAAGGGGAAACAAATACAATCTTACTCTGGATGCGTATATTAGAAAAAGTTGGCAAATTAGGAAGAGCAAAAATGTCACACAGATTGTTTTATAGTGAAAAGCTTAGGTTTAAAAAAAAAAAACAATTTGAAAGAAAACGGAATAGTGCCATTTTTGCTTTCGTCTTCCGTTGGTTCCAGAAATAGGTATTGAGTCTCTTTGAAGTGCTAGGACACTGTGCTCACTGAAGATGACAGGATGGTTCCCAACACTCCTCCAGACCTCCCATTCCCCGACTGGAAGGCAATGCAGTGCGGGAGCTTGCCTGTTGTTGGACCGCGGTCAGGAAAGGAGGTTTGGATCGAAATGCAGAGAGCGGATACTTCTACGATCTCCCAAGGCCAGTATTTCTGTGACCTTCATTTCCACTTCTCCCAACATCATCTTATTGGTGGAAGTTGAGGGTGAATTCCATTAGGTAAACTTAAGATTATTTCTGGTCAAGAGTTGTTTTAAGCCACATCCTTCCTCCTACCAGCTTCTCTCCTTGTGTCCAATATTAATACAAGATCATGTTTCTAAATATACTTCCTAAAAGACCCCACAGTTTCAATAAAAGTAACATCATTCACAGTTCCAAAAGGAGCAGAGAATTTGGGGGTGGGGGATGGGAGCAGTTCAACTGTTGCTACCCTTCTTCCTCTCTCTTACCATGCTTTCCCTGATAATGTGTGCATTCACGGATTTCTGCCTTTTTCTGACCTTCCATCTTGAAGTGACCCTCCTTGCAGACCGGAGTCCCTTGAGTCTGAGGGGATATTCTGTCCCAGCCAGAGTTCAGCAGCCTGTGGAAATGTACTCACATTTTGCTGTGTGGACATTTGACACCCCCTTCCTGCCTCCCTAAAAAACAACAGCAAACCTGGTCACACAGGACCCAGCACCTGGCAAGGATCCTCTGTGAAGTCTTTCTGGAAGTCCTCAGAGGGCGTCTCATGGGTACGTGGACAAGTCTGTGCCTGTCGGCTGCGGCACAACCCCACCGCCATTACCTCTGGCTGGCAGCCAGCAGTGACGCAGGTGCTCTGCCCCTGCATTTCCAGAAGGTCCCCGTGGTGCTTGTGGTAGAAATTTAGGTTTCTCAAATGTTATTATTTCGAAAGCTTACAGTTGTTTAATTTACAGCTGTAGACAATGGCAGCATATATTTCTGAGATGCTGAGTTAGTTTTACCTATCTTAAATATGAACTACTAGATTTAGGGTAATCCTAGTCCGTGCTGTTGAAGGTTATAAATAATTATATATAACATCTTTAACTTCAGCATCGTCAAGTGATTTTTCCTGACGCAGATGCGAAAAAAGAAGAAAAACCACAAAAATCAAAACCAGCACCACCCAAGCTATGTTAATTATAACTCAGGGGAAAAAGATAAAATCTGTAATATTTATTTATATTTTACTTCCTATTCAATAGCCTTGAACATCAAGATTTTTACCTGAAATACCCATCCATTGTTCCTTGAAATATAATACAGACTCTGTTTTACATCATCTTTTCTGAGGGTATAACACTGGGCTTAGCTTCTCTTTAGAAAGAGAAGGTCAAAGTTGTTTTGTCTGTTGATTCCTACTGACGGCCAGTGGCCACAGCTAGGTAAGGCCTAATGTTTCCAAATAGAATAACACGGAATTATTCTCCTGTAGCTTTAATTCGGCAAAAGTAAAGGAAGTTGTGCATTATAAGTAACTACTGAACACAAATTACTTGCCCGTGCCTCTTTTTAGCTCAACGTACAGCGGCGGCTAAAAGCAGAGTACCTGGGTCTAAGTGTATAGTTATCAAAGGTCTAAGAAGAGGCAACATGGGGGGAAAAAAGAGCAGTACTGTCATTTTTGTAAGAGGGTCAAACATTTTCTGTTGCTTACACCCTAATGCTTTTTCCCTCCAGTTAGTGGAGAATCTTTGATCCTTTCCAGATGGTCTCGAGGCCGGAGCCAAACATAATGTCCCACTTCATTATTTCCAAAATTGTTAGAGTTGGCCATCTTATTTCTTTTCTGTAAAGAACACGGGAAAATGTGCATAATTTGGGGAAGCTGTAGAATTGTGGAAACAGCAATTCATGACGGCAACATAAACGTTGTTTGCAACTTTTTCCTAGAGGAGCGAGTGAGTGAGATGCCCCCGTCTGGCAGCTAGAATCCAATGCTATGGAGTCAAGCAGAAACTCCCATCATTTTCTTACGACGACGACCAGGGCCTACATCGATTTTTAAAAGCTAGATACTTTCTATTTTAAAAAGTTGTCTTTTATTTGAAAGAAGGAACAAGCATCCCACTACTGTAGTGCTACTACTAGTCTACCTGTTTTATTGAGCTGAATTAAATGTCGATTTTGTGAAGAGCTGACTTGTTATTCCAAACACTCTTCCTGGCATGGGCATCCTCGGTCACTCATTCGTGCCCACCCCAGGGTTGGCTTGTCACATCGGCTCCCCAGGCTCAGCGCAGGCCTTGCTTGCTCTATGAAGCCTGTCTTACATAAAGTTGTAGAACACAGAGCCGGGAGATCACCCTAGCTCCTACTGTCGATGAGGAAACTGGGACACGCCGCTGCGAAGCGTCTTGCCTGAAGGCTTACAGCCGGTTAGGGTTCAAGATTTCACCGTCAAGGGCACTACATTTCCCTGCCTACCCTGGCTTTGTCTTTCTCTGGATTCCTGCAGTCGACGACATTATTTAACACTTAAATATGTATTGCCCGGTGGCACTCCCTAAGTCCTTTTCGTGTCTGAACCTTGTGCTCAGTGCTGACTGCACAGTAGGTGTTCCAGAAAGATGTGTTAATTGATTGGCATCCGCGTGCACTTATGGGGATCACGCCTCCTGACCGAGCCTTCTCACAAGACCAGAACGCAGAATCCCATGAAGATTTTCTATTCTCACCATCGGACTCTTGAAAATACTCCACACACCAGTTGCAAGCATGCCTATTTTAAAAAATCAATGTATTTAATATCAGAGTTGCCAACTTTTAACACACAAAATCATTAAAATGAAAAAAAAAAAAAGGATGTTCTCCTGGCACAAAAATATCACCTTTCGCCACTGGAAAAAGTAAAGTATGAGACACTAGCTCACTGTGTCCTCCCAAACTCAGTGCTAAGCAACTGACATGAAAACTGAAAAATTCAGCCAATTATCTGGATATTTTAGTTTGTCTTCTTGAAAAATAGTGTATAGAGGTGTCCAGAATTCTATCATTGCTTAGTTGTCAGTCAAAAAGTCATTGTTATACATAAATATGATGTCATATCAATGCATAATAAACCTTCCTGTCAATCAAAAGTATTGTTATGTATAGACTTTGTGTCAGACATTTTAGGCTTTGCATTAAGATATGAAGTGCATGCAAATTAGGGAAAATTTAAAGATGGCATGGCCACAGGCAAATCTATTTTAATAGAGTTAGACTTTACAGGGAAATTGACACTTGAGCAAAAACACAAAATGCAAGTGAGTAAATACAGTTTTTTCGGCAAAGAAGACAGCTTTTGAAGGTGGAAAGAGAAATATAATTTTATTCTTATACAGACATATTTTCCATTTGGACAAATCTGCTCATTAGGATTCTATAATTGGGAAAGGGAAAAAATAATAAAAGTTATGAGATACTGAGACAAACAGCTCATTTTTCACATTTTCTAATATTTTAAAAGAAATTTAAATTTATTACAGCTAATTTTCAAAGGAATTATCTGCCAATTTAAAAATATTTCCATCCGAAAATTAAAAATTGTGGGTTCAATTTTCCTTTCTTATCACTAGCAAAATTTCTTTTACTGTGAAAGTCTGCCAGATGGAACAAGACCCCTAAACAATAGGGATTATGTACCTGATTATCTCCTGTCTTCCTCTCAACAGCTCCATCATGGTGGGCTACTTTCCCTGCTGTGGCTACAGCCAAAATCAAAAAAGAATCAAGGCAGGGGCTCCTGAGTGGCTCAGTTGGTTAAGCATCTGCCTTCACTCAGGTCATGATCTCAGGGTTCTGGGATCGAGCCCTGCATTGGGCTCCCTGCTCACTGGGGAGTCTGCTTCTCCCTCTCCCTCTGCCAGCCGCTTCCCCTGCTTGTGCTCTCTCTCAATTTCTCTCTCTGACAAATAAATAAATAAAGTCTTTATTTAAAAAAAAAAAAGAATCAAGGACGAGTGAACCCTAATGTTAACTATGGACTTTGGGTGATAATGATGTGTCAGCGTAGGTTCATCAATTGTAACAAACTGTACCACTCTGGTTGGGAATGTTGATAATTGGGGAGGCTATTCATGTGTGTGTTGGGGGGGGCTAAGGGAAATGTTTGTGCTTTCCTTTTTTCTTTCTGTGAACCTAAAACTTTTCTAAAAAATAATTTTTTTTTTTTTTTACATTTTGTTTTTTAATGAATCAAGTTGGAAGGCATAAGATGAATGGTAAAGTCCTATTCTGTCTAACCCAAGTAGTACTGAAAACTTCTGTGTAGGTACTAGCCTAAATCTGGTGCTTATGAAACTCAATATGTGACTTTAGGCAAGTTAGTTAACCTCTCTGACTCAAGTTTTGCATCACTATTCACACCATAAATATATATTGAACACTTTCTCTTTTCTAAATACCAGGATAGAGCAATAAGCTAGATTATGGTTCAGTCTTGAAGGGAGAGCAGACAGTAATAAATTCTCTGGTTCATTATTTAATTAGAGGTGGGAGTAAGCACTCTGGAGAAATGCATTTGAGAATGTACAGAAGGGGAATCTAATATAATCGAAGGAGGTGTTAGAGGGGGGTGGGTGGATAAAATCTAGCAATCACAAATAGTTCTAGAGGCTCACATCATGTGGTAATAAGAAAGTGTCAGGTAAAGTATAAAGAACTGCATGTGACCTCGTATTATTAACTTGGGGATATTTGATTATGATTCTAGAGTATCAGCACCTAGCTCATAGATGGTAAAAAAAATATATGTGTTAAATTGACTCCTTTTATACACTCTTTCCCAGCCTGAAATCTTTCCAAAAATGAAGTCATGTGATGTTAAATATAAGTTGCAAAGTCCCAGGAAGGCAGGCGTTTGCCTGTCTTGTTCACCTCTGGTGCAGGGCCTGGCATATAGCAGATACTAAATCAATGTGAAGTTAAGTGCTGAATGAACAATGGACTCTAATCCTTCCATTTCACATATGAGAAAACGTAAGACTAGAAAAATGACTGTGTCAAAATTGCTAAGTCATAGGCTACTAAGTAGCACAATTAAAATTTGAACCCAGGATTCCCGGCTCTCTAGAATTTTTTTTTTTTTAATTTGGGTATAGTTGACACACAATTACATTAGTTCCAGGAGTATAACACAGTGATTCAAGTGTAGCTACTAAGTGTGGCTCTATCATGGTACAATACTATTACAGTACCGCTGTGCCTTTTATTCCCATGACTTATTCATTCTATAACTGGAAGCCTGTATCTCTCACTCCACTTCACCCATTCTGTCCAGTTCCCCCACCCGCCTCCCTCTGGCAACCCTCAATTTGTTCTCTGTATTTATAGGTCTGATTCTATGTTTTGTTTTTTAAATTGCACATATGAGTGAAATCATATGGTATTTGTTTCTCTCAGTCTGACCTATTTCACTCAGCATAATATCCTCTAGGTCCATCATGTTGTTGCAAACATCAAGATCTCATTCCTTTTATGGCTGTGTAATATTCCATTGTGTGTGTGTATATGTATACATATACACACACACTTTCCTTATCCATTTGTCTGTCAATGGATACTTAGGTTGCTTTCATATTCTTGGCTATTGTAAATAATGCTGCCGTAAACAAAGGAGGGCATATATCTTTTTGAATTAGTGTTTACATTTTCTTTAGGTAAATACCCAGTAGTGGAATTACTGGATCATATGGTATTTCTATGTTTAATTTTTTGAGGAACCTCCATACTGTTTTCCATAATGGCTGCACCAATTTACATTCTCACAAACAGTGCACAAGGATTCTCTTTTCTCCACATCCTCACCAGCACTTGTGATTTCTTGTCTTTTTGATTCTAGCTATTCTGAGAGGTGTAAGGTGATATGTCGTTGTGGTTTTGATTTGCATATCCCTGACGATTTGTGATGTTGAGCATCTTTTCACGTCTGTTGGCCATCTGTACGTCTTCTTTGGAAAAAATGTCTATTCAGTTCCTCTGCCCATCTTTTAATTAGATTATTTGGGGTTTTCTGGCATTGAATTGTTCAAGTTCTTTATATATTTTGGATATTAATCACTTATCGGATATATCATTTGCAAATATCTTCTCCCATTCATAGGCAACGACATATACTAAAACAGAGGGCTCCTATTCTCAGCAGCAGCTGTTTTACCCTGCAAGTATCTACATTAAAACAAAAACAAAACAAACAAAAAAACCATCTCTCCACTATGTGAATGAACTTTCTGCCCAAACTCTTTCTGCTTTACATGAGAAAATGATATTCCTCCTATTACCATGCTTTTGACTACTACAAAACCTTTAACATTCACTGACAGTAATTGGTACCCATGCCCCACACTCTTCTTAGTTACTAAGTTTTACTCTAACCTCCATGAAGGGAGAGGAGGTAACTGATGTGGAAGAAATTTAATCTCCACCTGCTGCGAAGGAAAAGTAACACACACAATATATTAGAGCAAAGTTGATTTTTTTCCTCCCGAGAAGAAAATAATAATCTCTAGAGATTATTTTTGGTCTTATTCACAAGGTCATTAATCAATGGATATCTCATATCTTACATTATATACACAAATTTTGCTCTCATTAATAGATTAAGAGCTAGGAGTCCTGTGCCTTAGGAGTAATAGCTAGAAAAGTGTTGCTATGGTTGATTTTACTGCCAGTGTTCTCTTCTAGGATTTTTATGGCTTCAGGTCTCATATCGAGGTCTTTACTCCATTCTAAATTTATTTTTGTGTATGGTGTAAGAAAGTGGTTCAGTTTCATTTTTTTCCATGTAGTTGTCCAGTTTTCCTAGCACAATTTATTGAAGAGACTGTCTTTTTCCCACTATATACTCTTGCCTCCTTTGCAGTAGATCCATTGGCCATATAAATGTGGGTTTATTTCTGGGCTCTCTATTCTGTTCCATTGGTCTATGTGTCTATTTCTGTGACAGTACGGTACTGTTTTCATTACTACAGCTTTGTAGTGTATCTTGAAATCTGGAATTGTGATACCCCCAGCTTTGTTCTTTCTCAAGATTGTTTTGGTTATCCGGGATCTTTCGTGGTTGCATAAATATTTTGGTATCATTTGTTCTTAGATGTTACTCAGTGAGGAAAGGGATTATGCAAAGGCATAAATACCAGGAGACAAGACTCATTGGGAGCCATGTTGGAACCTAACCACAAAATTCCCCGGATCACATGCTGCTCCAGAAGCAAGTAGACATTAAGATCAGAGTGCAAGGAAAGTGCCTATACTACCTAACTTATAAATTGCAACCTAATTTATACTAGCTCTCCATATGAATAAAACCCTGGTTTGTTTATACTTTTGTAAAGCTAAAAAGCTATTAAAATTTCTCAACTTAGGCTTGAACAAACAAACAAGCAAAACCAAGCATAAAAAGAAAACATAAAATGCAGAAAAACATTCTCTCTTAGTATTAGGGGACTTATATTATGTGTGAGGTTTGGAATAATTGGTACCCAGAAGGGACTATATATGCTGGCTGAATTGTTCTGAAAATATCTCCATCCTGCTGACCAATTCACAGAGAGATCCTGATAACACAGTCAGAGGAGGTCACAAAGTTTCACTGCTAGACAGAGAAAAGAAGTTCCATGAAGGAGGCAGAAGGACAGAGAGATGTAGGAATTTTGTAAAAGGGCAGAAAGGTATTTGGGACCAAAAGTAGATTATAACTCACCCAGAGATCCCTGAAGCTACTTACACCAAACCAAACAATAAGAACCACCTCATCACAGAAGGCGAGGGATTCAGACTATTTGAGACCAATTCACCATTGAGTGCCTCTGTGGGAAATATGATTTAATCCCAAAGATGGGCATTTCATACTGTCCTGAGGAAGTGTACATTCTCACAGCTCCCAGCCAAAAATGAAATGTGCTTCAAAGTAGGTCAGAGCCAAATGACAGCTCTCAGGAGCTTT
Organism: Ursus americanus; assembly: GCF_024610735.1. NCBI lineage: Eukaryota > Metazoa > Chordata > Mammalia > Carnivora > Ursidae > Ursus > Ursus americanus. The sequence continues at coordinate 25,731,464 of NC_142133.1, forward strand.
GCAGTGCACCATGCATGTAAACAAAGAAAAACAAAGCCGCTTACAGAAGAGTTTTAATTCTGATTTTCGAATGCATTCGCTAGCTGTAATGAAGTACAGAATAATCCTTTTGCACTTATTGAATTATTGAGTTACAAACTTTGGCCACGCATTTTATCCTCTAGCTTGATTGTCCTTTTTCATCCATTTTTGAGAACTTGCGTGCATGATACTACCCCAGACATTGTTATTAACAAGTACGTTATAGATTCTGTTACAATAATCTTCCTGAAGATTAATCTGAACATACTCAATTCATTTTTCCAATTGTTACCCATTACTTGATGTAACAATTCTCAACTATAGAATAATTCGGGCATCTGTATATTTGATGCTGAAAACAGTTAAGGTATGAAAGAGAAATAGACAGATGAGCTCTCTTGAATAGCCAAAAAAAAAAAAAAAAAAAGGAGCCATACTTAATCTTGAGTAAACTCAGGTGAGTGATACAGGTGTAATTTTTATCTAGTAAGGGTATCATGTTGAAATAGAGATTAAGAGTCCTTGGCCTGCAGTATAAAGTGGATCTTTCTACATGCCTTCCACAATTTGGTTCCTACCTACCTTTCTGAATCATGTCTACTCAAACTCCTTCACTCATTCCTCTCGTACATGCCCCCATGCTTTCCCCCTTCCCGGCCTTTGTTTATATCTTCCCTCAGCTTTTCTGATTAGCTGAATATGTCTGACCCTAGCCAATGTTTAAAAGCTTAGATGCCACCTCATCTATGAATGTCAAGTCCAGTAGACTAATCCCTCTTTTCTCTACACTCTTAAAAATATCTTTCTTTTGGGGTGCCTGGGTGGCACAGCGGTTAAGCATCTGCCTTCGGCTCAGGGCGTGATCCTGGCGTTGTGGGATCGAGCCCCACATCAGGCTCCTCCGCTATGAGCCTGCTTCTTCCTCTCCCACTCCCCCTGCTTGTGTTCCCTCTCTCGCTGGCTGTCTCTATCTCTGTCGAATAAATAAATAAAATCTTTAAAAATATATATATATCTTTCTTTTGGCACTCATCATTTCATTTCATGATTCGTGACACAGGGGAGGTGTAGATAAAGTGATTAATTAATTAAACAAACACTTACTGAGCATCTATTATGTTCTTTGTGTTGGGAATACAAAGATGATCAATCATGAACTCCTTAGCAAGAGCTCATATTCTACCGGAAGTGACAGATGTGCAGCATACAGCTCAATGTAATGAATTTCTATGATGAATATGGATGGAGGACTGTGGAAACACAGAAAAAGGAGTGACTCGATATTCATATATGTAGCTTAACAAACACAGATAAAGAAATTACTATTTGCCAGGAACTATCCGAATGGGATAAAATATTAATTTATCCATCAGGCATTCTTTCAGTGCAAGGTATTACAAGGTACATATTATTATTCTCATTCCCAGTTTACAGATGAAGAAACTGAGGCATGTTCATGCAGCTAGTAGGTGGCAGAGCCAGGATTTAACCTAGGGAGTCTGGGTCCTGAATCCTTGCTCAGAACTACCAGGCTGTGCTTACCCAATGTATATTTAATGATCAGAAAATTTTAAGAAATAGACTTATTTCCAAAAGAACTTGATTGCTCTGATGAGCCAGCACTCAGTACGCTGTGAAATAAATGTCTTGGTTCTTGAAGGACATATGGGTGTTTGATAGGCAAAGAAAAGAAAGAAGGGCATTCCTGGTAAGGTGGATGGAGATGTGCCAAGATGCGGAGCTCGGAAAAGACAGGGACTGTTTAGAGGACTGTGGGAAGTTCTGCGGCAGGTACTGGGCCTGTCTGTCTCATTTCCATTCTCCGCCTTTGTCCTGCTCTACTTTGTATTATCCCTGGAGCTGCTTCTGTGGGCTGTGTTGTCCAGACATCTGCATGAGGCTAGGTTCGCCCGTGAAAGACCTGGCCAGAAACCATAGACCAGAAGGCAGACAGAGCGCAGAGCATTTCTCCCAGACTCTTCTGTCTGTGGCAGCACCCCTGGCAGTGGCTATGTTTTCTGGTCAACTTCTGCCAGGCAACTCTGGCCCTGGTCCCCCTCTTCACCCACGGATCCCCTAACGCAGGTATGCGAGGTGTCCTGCACTTGCTAACCTCTGAGCTCTTCACCATCCCTTGCTCAGTTCCTCAGCCCTACTATTTCCTGAGTAAGCAACTCCTAGCCCTAAAGTCCCTTTCCAAAAAGAAAAAAAATCTTAGCTAGGCTTCCATTTTCATGCTCAGACACTGAGAGATATTCAGAATCTTAGGGGAAAGATATGGTATATTCCTCATATGAGAGAGGAAAAGGTTGAAATTATCATTGATGAATAAAGCAAAGTAAGACATTTTAATAATATTATTTCCTCTTCATTAAAAAAATTACTTTGTGTTTTGCAAATGTATCCTGTATTTGTACAGTGGCATATAAGTTAATATAGTGTATTATACATAATATATCATTAAATCTACTTAATGTATTTGTATTTATATATAATTTATAAATATACAAGATATATATTTATGTACTGTATATACACTTGTACATATCATGTATAATATATAATACATACAAATTATATAACATATATACTCATGTCATTAAATATATATTTTGAGGTATTCATTCTCAAAGACTCTCCTGATGGGGCAATCATTTGAAAAGTTTGGAGTCTCCATGGAAAGATTTTTCCCTCCTTCCCTTTTAGGTTCTTTGTCTGGTCTAATCATTAAACTGATATAAAACAGAAAAAAAGAAAAAAGAAAGTTTGGAGTCTCTACAAAAATACCTTGAGTTGGTGTCATAATACAGACAAGATTCATAATCCATTAGCATCCTCACGATAGGCAATGTTGTGTGAGAACTTGTGACAGAAGCATGTAAACACAGTGCCACACATGACTTAAGTGACTTCTGCAGACAGGTTTCATTTTTCCTTAGACGTCGTTTAAATAAATTAAGCTCTCTAACATGGGGGGGGGGCAGATGAAAGGATGAAGGAGTGAGGAAGAGAGAGGAAAGGAAGTAAAGAAGGAAGGAAATCTATTCAAATGGTACATGAACAAAAACGAGAAGCTAAAATGGCCCCAAAGGCCCAGCTTCCCACTCTCATCACTGACCCCAGGCTAGACCCTCAAAGGTCCGGAAATTCTTCCCTCGGATGGTTGGTACCTACAGAGACCAAGTGGCTGCTCCTGAAGGTGACAGCACTGTATTCCCACCTTTTCCTAGTCCAAATCAATGAAAGAATAGGGCCAAATCCATGGTGTCAAGTGGTCGGAAGAGTTGCAATATCCACAGAAACAATGTCTGTCTGTGTACATGCTTCTTCCATCAGGATTCATGAGTGCCATTCTGGACAGGTGGCCACTGGCCAGGCAGAGCATCAAGAGCACTGTGTCCATACATGTCTTAGAGGTCAAGCATTATCTATGTTTATTTTTAGGTGAAAATAATAAAAAGTAACGATAAAGTAATGAGATGTGCCTACAGGTGGAAGTTCCAATAAACGTGCCTTGCACTTTACTTCGGAGACTACTGTTTGTGTTGTGAAGCTGAAGCTGGTGTATTAAATTCAGACTCAGAGACGTCAACCTGCTGAATGAGGGGGCATAAGCCACCCACAGGGCCTTGGCAGAGCTCCCACTCTGGGGAAGTGCAAACCCTGGGGTTCGTTTCGATTGAAGGCGCAGTTCAATACACTCACACCAAAGAAGTCAAGTCACAAATCTGTTACAGATCCCAGCAAAGGGGAGGGCGGCATGCTATGAGCCAGGGAAGGGCGGTTCTCCGTCCCAGGAGCTAGAAAGCAGGGCAGCAAAGCACCTATTACTCACAAAGTGATTGGGGCAGAGACCACTAACTTTTTAACCAACTTATCTCTAAGTGGTTATTTTAAATGGCAGCCCAGGAAAAGCCAAGTGGGAACTCAGGGAAGTGCGGGGGTGTGGGAAATCCTAAGTTCAGGTCTTTATCCAAACGCCCAGGCTCTGGGCCTGAGCCGGGCTGTCATACTGCAAAATGCCTAAGCAGCAACTCAAAAGAGTTGTTTTTCTCAACACACTGGTTTATATAATTTTCTACTTTATTTGGCATTTTTAAATGCTAGTCATTTTGTGTTTTCAAGTGACCCTAGGGGTAGAACAGAAGGAGGGGAAGAGAGAAACAGCTAAAATAGCTCAACACCTGAGCTTGCTCAAACTGCTCTTTTTCAAGTTCATGCTTCTGCACCAGTTGGTTCGATCTGGACAGAACCCTGGGAAATGAGCAAACCTATAGAATAATTTTTTTGTGTTGTGCTTCATGTTTCAGAGTAGCTATTTTCAACTAGTATCACAGAGAGCTGCTACTAGCAACTGTTAAATTACATAGGAATTTGACTTCACACTGTTTATTGAAGAAATGCTGGAGCATATTAAGTGAAGTTTTACTGTGCTTGTATATTTCTCAGATGCAGCTACAATGCTAAGTGCCTTTATTACAGTGAAAAAGTTGATATAGCATTTATAATATATAAACAGTTAAATTATATTTTATGTTTTCAATAATCTATGAAAACAAGATAAAGTAACAGTTTACTTCGATGTTTGGGAAAAGAAACTAGAAATAAAATTAAAAGTCTTGCTATAGAAAATGCTATCATCTACATTACAGATTTTGGAAGATTACAAGAATATACATATGTCATAAAGTATATGCTTTTCAGGGTAATTTTAAGAAATAAGAAAATCTAATCTCCATATTTGAGAAAACCAGCACTTAATTTCCTTTGGGTTCTTCCTTTTCTATCCTGGAGAATTACAAATCTCCAAGCATTATCCATTGTACATCTTCCCTAGTGTTTAGTTCCTGGATTTATGTTCTATTCAAGTACTGATTGCATTAAATAATAATGTTAATTCTCAGTAGTTATTAGTCAAAATTAGCTAGATTATTTGAAATCTCCCTATCATAATAAAAATACAATTTAAAATTCCTTTGTTACTTTTTTTGTCAAGGGAGCGTCATTATTATAATTACCATCTCTTCAAGATAGTATTTATTACTTCTGTATAAAACAGAGAGCATTACTAGATTCACCTTTAAGGAGCAGCCGATATGAGGATAGAAAGGTGGCGATTGTTTTCACCTCTCCCCCACAGGTTACTATGAAGACGAGTGATAAGATTTGCTTTACAGTGGAGTGTATGCACCGCTGAACAGACAACAGCTTGCTAGGTATATTATGAGAATCTTTTAAAAAATGTGGAAGAGTAAACTGTGGATTTCTCCCTTTTTCCCACTAGCTTTGTGCTATAGTAAAGTATGTTTTCTGATCACATTTTTAATATACGTATGTGTGTACGTATTCCAGATATTGGTTTAGTTAAAGGAAAAATAACGGTTTTCCAAAGCATGGATTCCAAAGGGCGTAATTAAATTTTAAAAACGCTTTGGGCTAATTTTAATATTTCAGGCTAAAAAAAAAGTGAATGAGGTGGTAGTGGTTGGGAAGATACTCATTTGGCTGCTCGAAGAGCTGTGTCTGGGTTCTGGGACCCCTCAAGTGTAGCAGCAGCTGCGCTCATAGATGATCCTGCACCCATTCCAAGAAGGGCCTGGCTAGAAGCGGGAAATTCATGTTTCCCGACTACCTGCGCCAAAAGCAGGGAGAAGCATTGTCAAGACTCTGCAATTCTTCTCTTTGGGTTTGCCATGGATGCTATGGTTATAGTTTTCCAAAAAAAACAAAGGATAGTGAAACTGTTAGGAGAATTCGATCTTTTCATAACTCTGCTGCATGTTAGAACCTTACACTCCTTCCAAAAACTACAGAATGCATGAGTTTCCAACTTTTATTCTACTTGGATTTGAAAATTACTCTTTTTAAGCCAAAACTTTTTCCGAGACTGGGAAAAAAAATAAATTTCCTGAAAACCTAATGATCATTTAGGAGCCATAAGAGAAGCGTTGCTTTATCTCTAGTGGACATATTTTGGAAGTAAACAGAATTTAAGGAAACCATGAAAATAATACGACTAAATGCTTCCATTTTTAGGAGAAATGATTTAAAAGAATTAAAATTAGGGGAGGGAAAAATTAAACCAAAGACAGAGAGACGAGGATCAGGAGGAGTCAGAGGTAGACGTTGCAAGAGAGACACTGAAAAGCCATCCGGCCACAGAAAGTATCCCTCTCTCTGCCACAGTGCTTCCAGGCCACCATCAAAATCCATGATTTTATGATTTCTACCAAAAATCCTTTTGTAACCCTCAGATCTTTTCTCTTCTAAATTGAAATGTCTAAGAGTCCTAGTCAAGTTACATTGCAATTAGTGTCAAAGACACAATTTGAACCCAAGATCTCCGTTGTGCCCTCCCCCCCCCTCCGGTGCTGTTTACCTCTTAGTAATCTTTCTCAAATGGGATTTTAATTCAATGCTAACCTTAAAAATAAGTATATTCTTGAGCATTTTACTGCCCATATTTGTTTTGTGTCCAGGGCTGGTGCTAACAAGTTCAACTTTAATTATCTTGGACTAAAACAGATAAGAACTTAATGCACCCCATGTGAGGGCCAAATAAGATGAGGGAGCACCGTGCAAAGGAAAGTGTCCCAGAACTCTGAATTCCCCAAATGCTGGGCTCATTGCTCAACCATTGGACACATCGCAGAATAGGAATGCCAGTACCGTATTTATAAGGCTACAGGTAAGTTAGTGTAGGCAAAAATAGTATCACATTAAATTAATTGGGCAATTTAGAGCCTATTGGTGTTATAGATTTGATTAATGTACGACTGCACATTATTTCATGGTTACATGGTGTCATTTGCCATGCGGAGACATTGTTATTTTCTTGCTCAACACCACCTGCGTTTATAATCCGGATAATGGGCATGTGTGTTTTTATATCAGCAGCAAACACAAAGAACCAACTCAGAGGTTATAGGACCCAGATCCTTAGTGCCTAATTCACCACCAAGGACTCTTGTATATAGGGAGCTAATTTGACTTATAGGTAGTCAGACAACTGGTTGCATGTATTTGGTTTGTGTCTGAGTCCAAATTTTCCAAATGTTACTCATTATTTCCTCTTATTCCTGGTCTCACTTGAATAATTTCCTAGGGAAAAATGTATATTTAAATTTTTTCATTCACCCTGTTTGGTCACTTGGGCAGAGCTGGGATTTGAAGGCAGGATAGCTGAACTCAAAATCCTGTGTCTTTTGACCTCTTTGTTTCAATGCCTCAAAGATCTTAATTCTGAAGTGAGAACATAGACAGTCACCAGAATGGCTATGACATCATTGCAGGAACTGTGTCATAGAGTTTTAGAGGTGATGAATGAAGTTCTAGTTCTGTAAAACTCCACCAGTTTTTCAGAGCCTCTGTCCCTCCACCCCACATCCTTTTGATAAATCCTTGTCTTCAGCAGTAACATGACCAGGACTCTAGTCTTTGAAGCCGGTAAGGACTGAATCAATTATCGACTGCTGCGTGACAGTCCACTCCAAGACTTAGTCACTTGAAACGACAAGTATTTTCTGTCATGATTCCATGAATTGACTGGACAGTTACTCTACTCCATGTAGTGTTGGCTGCAATCGCTCATGTGGCTGAATTCATACAAGGGCTTATTGAGCTTCTACTTGTGTCACGCTTGCTAGCAACCAAAGCAATTCACATGGCTAAAGCCATAGTCAGTGACGGGACTATATAAGGGCATGAATACAGGAAGGTGTGATTAATTGGGGGCCATCCAATGTAACAGACTACCATAAAAACCTAAAAAATCTAGCTATGTATCAGTTTTCAATTATTTCAACATTCTCAACAAGTGTCTGGTATACCATTAACATGTTGTTAGGCATGAAGACTTAAAGAATGCGGTTAACGAATAAAGGAGGGAAGATACACAGCTACAAATCTGTACTGTGATCTTGTCTGGGGTGAAATATTAAGAAATTTATCTATCTATCTATCTATCTATCTATCTATCTATCTATCTATCTATCTATCTCTGACTCTTGTTCCTGACCCAGGGCTTCTAAATTCCTTAAGTGGTAAGAGCCCTAGGAGAATCTCTTTTTTAAATACTTGGTCTTTGACCAGTCTCACCTGTATATTCTTAAGTGACAAGAGTATTAGGAGCAACTTTTATTCTATCGAGGTGACTCTGGGTGGGCTCCTGGATAAAGACTGCTCACTGGAAGGATGAAGCCATGATTAGATACTTGAGATATTCAGTGCTGCCCCCATTCTCTAGAGAAGGGAAAAGGGCTGAAATGGAGCTCATGATCGGCCATGCCTACATGATGAAGCCTCCATTAAAATCTCAAAAGTACAGGGTTTAGAGAACTTCTAGGTTTGCAAACACATCTACACTGGGAGAATGGCACACCCCGACTCCACAGGTACAGAAACTCCGTCAATCAGGAGCCTCCCAGACTTTGCCCTATGTATCTCTTCGTCTGTCTATTCATCTGTATTCTTTAGTAAACTGCTAAATGTAAGGGAATGTTTTTCTGAGTTCTGCGAGCTGCTCTAGCAAATTAATTGAATCTAAAGGGGAAGAAGGTCATGGGAACCTCCAATTTGTAGCCAAGTCAGAGGGAAATTGTGGGTAACCAGGGGACCTACTACTTGTAATGTGCATATGACATGGGGTAGAGACAGTCTCATGGGACAGAGCCCTCAGCCTGTGGGATCTGATGCTATCTCCCAGTAGACAGTGTCAGAATTGAGTTAAATTTTAGAACGCCCAGCTGGTGTCATGGAAGAATTGCTTGGTATGGGAAAACCCCATATGTATCTGGTGACCAGAGGTATCAGAAGTAAAGTGTTGTGAGTGTGGTAGCCTTGTAAGAGTGAAGGAGATACCCAGGTAGAAGACTGAGTTTTTCTAATACATCTGGTTAAGAAGAGAGGTGAGAATTTGGAATGGACTCAAGAGCAGCTCCATTTGACCACCTCCCTCCGACTTCCAAAGCAAACCTCAGTTGATGGCAGGCAGCCCATGAAATGAATCAGAGGACAGACAGGAAAATGGTGCAAATACACAAAATTCAACTGTATTAGAAAAACTTAATGTAAATATGGATCAGCAATTCTACATAAACAGGCCAGGTCTTTAAATAAATTAATGCAAAATAGGGCACCTGGGTGGCTCAGGCAGTCAAACATCCAACTCTTGATTTCAGTTCAGGTCATGATCTCAGGGTCATGAGATGGAGCCCGGCTTTGGGCTCTGTGCTCAGCAGGGAGTCTGCTTGAGACTCTCTCTCTCCCTCTCCCTCTGCCCCTCCTCCTGCTGGCAGATTTGCATGTTCTCTAATAACTAAATCAATCTTTAATAATTAATTAATTAATTAATGCAAAACCTATTTGGTTTTTTCATCTGACTTTTAAAAGTGAAACTATGGCTCCTTAAGTCTAATTTTTGTGTAACAATTAAAAAAAGATTCTTCCATGTGCTTAATACCGGAGTCCCCTATTCAAAGGCCTTGATCACACAGTTCTGCAGCCAGAAGTGTCATATCTGATGCCAAGAGAAGGCACCATCATTAAGAGAGGGTGAATATCAAGGTGGGTTTCATAAGATCAAGTTTAATTCAGAACTTGGGAAAATGTGTAAAATTTAGCATGGTAGAGAGAAGAATAACACATGTATGAAAAAAAAAAACCTATGATCATAACTTCTGTTGAACTTTCCTGAGGGAACAGAGTAAAGTCATGTGTAAATAGGGGGTTTGATGGAGGTCATTACCATTGCTTGGCAATATAATTCCTTTCTCTGTTCTCTTGATATATAATCAGAATGCTTGAACTCCTATTTATTCATTGACCTAGTGGTTAAAAACACCACGGTGACTGGCCTATAGTGCAAATACTCCTTAGTTTAGTTCTCTTAGATTGGATCAGATGGTCCTTTTACACGTATAATCAATATATTATGTGACCTGTAAACAGTTGGTCCAAACATCTAAGTATGACATTGCTTTATTCAATAGTGCTCTCCCCACACAGAGTAAGCACAGGTAAGGCAATAACTTATTTTAATGAGATTAATTCTGATGATAACTTAAGAGACAGTTTCACTGCAAGATGTAGATGCTTTCAATCCTCTTTATGAATTAAAATATTGAATCATTTTTGGTGCCATTGATATGGTGGTCATAAATAGAAGTGAAACTGAAGGGGTAGTTTTTTAAATAAATGAAGCCATAACCCTAGACTTTTTCTGTCTTGGATTACACTGAGTCTCATCATAAATCCACCTACAACACAACTTAAATGATGCTTGCATTAACTACAGTGAAAATTGGTGATCGAATGCATTTCTACCCACAGAAACACATAGGAAAGGGGTGCTGAGCCTGCCTTCCCGCCATGACCTAAGTATTTCCTCGAAGTCTTAAACCGCTTATATATGCTGAGTCTACACCACCACCCCTCCCCCCAAATATTTGTGCAACAGTAACTACCACTAATTTACGCAAAGGCAAGGCTGAAATACCCCACTCTTCTGGGAGCTTTCCACTGTGCTGGTGCTAGTTTGGATCGTGTGTAAAGGCGTGAGTGTGTGTGTGTGTATGTGTGTGTAATACTCGTGTTTTCTTAAAGGAGTTGAATCGACGCCAATAGGTCATCCTCCCCCGATGAGCACTCTGTATTATGATTATTCCTCCCCTGGGGTGGTAGAGACTATTCTGCACGCCTTTAGGCGGTCGGACATCACTTACACTTGAGGTTTTCAAAGTAAACGAAGAACCTAGCGCTTCTGCAGAGTCCAAAATCCGCCTGCGAACTTGGGTACGAGAGAGTTCGGCGGAAAGGAAAGGTGACTGAGAAGTTGCGCCACATTTGTCTGGCACTTTCCACGGAGGAGAGTCTAATAAGTGGGGGGTTGCTGGAAAGGAGAGGGAGGGAAAGAGAGGAACACCCTCCTCCTCTTACAGAAATTGCACCTCAGCCTGAGATTTGGGTATTATTTTACCTGTATTTATAAAAACCACCACCGCACTCCCTGCACCAACTACCCAACTGCCTCGACTTCCATTAAAAGCAGCTACTAAGACCAAAGAAAGAGGGAAAGACTGAGGAGCGGGGGGAAGACAAATAAATAAATAAAAGAGAGCGCAAGGGGGGGGAAGGGGAGAGAAGGGAGAGAGGGAGCGCCTGGGACTCCAGACGGCGGCAGGTTCAATTAGCTAAACAAAGAAATCATGGCGGATTGTTTACATTTGGCAGCGCCCGGGCTGCGCGGACCGCCGGCCCCGAGCCGCCGCGGCCCCCGAGGAGTCGGCCGAGCTGCCCCCGCGCCCTGGCCGGGTAAGTGACGCCGGCCGCGGGCCCGGGGCGCGGCCGCCACGCGCGCCGCCCCCGCCGCCACCCCGCCCCCGCCGGCCCCCGGCGCCCCCCCCCGCCCCCGCCACTCCCCCTGCAGTCGCCCCAGCCCCCTCCCCCTGCCCCCGGCGCAGCTGGGCTCTGTGTGGATTTCGGTGACGCTGTGGCTCTGTTCCTTTGCTGCTGCTGTTGCTGCTGCTGCTGCAGCCATCGGGAAGGGGTGGGGGCAGCGGAGCGGCGAGGAGAGCGGGACTGTGTGGCTGTCGCCTCGCGGGGTCAGCCCAGCTGGCGACCCCGGGGCAGACTCCCTGGCGCTCCTGGTTCTAGGACCCGGGCGGAGCGCGCCGCAGCCCCGGAGGTGGGGCGGGGCAGTGACCCGCGGGCTGCGCCAGTGCGGAGGGCGGGGATGGTTACTGAGAGACGTCGCCCCGGGGAGGGCCACCGCCTTCGGTCCTCGGGCTCTAGCGGCCTCCTTCGCAGCCTCCTCCTTGTACGCCCTCTCTTTCCTGCCCTCCACCCCCACGACCTTTCTCTCTCGCCTTCCTGTCCACCTCCCCTCCTTGCTTCTCTCTCCGCCTTAAGGTTGAGAACCTGTGCAAGAGGTCACCTCTAAAGGCTGAACTTGAACTTGCCAAAGCCACCCACGTCTGTGAGAGCTTTTCCAAAGGCTAAATCTTTCCTCATCTTTTTGGCCCCAGGGTTCACTTTTTTTCTGAAGGATGGAACTCTCTCTCTCCCTCCTACAGAGGCTTTTAGAGTGTCTTTGTGCTAAGGTTGGCACAGTGGTACTGGGAGGTTGGCTAATGACAGAGAAGGAAAACAAAGGCAACAAATGTGGGGGGGGGGAGAGGAAGGGGAGCAATGTCACCAACAACAGAGGAGTCTCTATTCTCCCAGGAAAGATGGTTTCCTTTGCGGGAATCTTTCGAGCATCCTCGGCATGCAAGGGACACATTTCCTTTGTAGAGCGAAAAAAAAATCTTTAGGTCTTCAAGTCAATCCCAGTTTTTCTTTCAATAAAACTTTTTTTTAAATGTTTAGTGCATTTAGTAGGTTTTTTTTTCTTGCTTCCCCTTTCCAGAATCTCAGTTAATACCTCATATTTTGTTTGTGTCTTATTGGGGGGGGGGAAATCCACAGCCAGAGATTGTCAGAGCAGGACTGGAGTTGGTAGCATTTAAGCAGCGGTGGCACAGGCTTGGCTGGGGACCAGGGTATCAGAACCAAGCCCATTTGTATATCTTGCACACATCCTTTTGAGTCTCTGACATCATATGCCTGACAGGTTGCTAATGGACATTGAATTTGTAGTAAAATAAATTGCTTTATCACCTGAGAAGGAAAATGCTGATGTTTGAAAAAACTCAAAAGACCTCTTGTATTATCAAAGCAATCTTCTGTCTTTTCTATACAGATACAATTCAAATGAATGAATTTTTGATTCATAATTTTTGTTATACCCTTGCAAAGGCCCAACTAGAGGAAGGTGTTCTCCTACTTTCTCTCTCCTTTCCCTTGAAAGTAGCACGTTGGATAATTGATTCTCATATATTAGAATCAGCCAAATTATATCTATTTTTTGCTTGTTGATCACTAAAGCAACTTCCTATCCAACCCACTACCTCTTTAATAAAGCAATACTTATTTTGTAATTATTATTGGGCAGGCCTTGCCTTCTTGCTACTCAGTTCTTTTTAATCTATTGACATTTCAAAAAACTGAAATTTACTCACAGAGCAATATAGGAAGGAGAGTGGGTGGAAAGACTTAGCTAACTCAAGAACCTAGAACTTGCAGGAGTCAGAAGTTCTCACTTAAGACTGTATATGTCTATTTTCACACTTGTGTGGACATTAGAAAAACAAAGTTGGTGCTTCTATAAAGAGCTTCTACCCGGACACTTAACTCACTGGTTAGCTTGAGATTCCATTACTCAGTAACCCCAAGCACATTCTCATAAATGGATTTTATGTTGACTTCCTGCCCATACCAGGTCAGAGATCATAATCATGGAAAGAAGTGAATTGGCCTCCAAAGTGACTTTAACAGAAGCAGAAAGATCAGTCTTTGGGTTATAGATCTTGCTGACCCATTAAAGGTCAGTAAATTAGTAGACTGCACTTGAGTTGACACTTCTGATCCCAACTTAATGGGTTGATTAACTGATGGCTGCTATCTTCATTATGGGCTATTAGCACATTGTTAAACCTGAACTTAGAGTACGGAATTGTTTTTATGTTTACTCTTTGGTTCCCAAGTTAATCAATATTCATCATGGCCTTAAATTATTTTTAACTAAAGAGGTTAAATAAACCCTTTTGTAGAAAAAAGAAAATTCAATACCATAACTGTATATGATTTGGGGATGCAAAATGTTATCTGATTAAAGATTTTGCAACATACACAAAAATCTCCAATTAGAAACACTCTCGCCAAATGGAAAAGTACATATAAATATACACATTACAGATTTAAAATCAACATCCTTCTCATTAGTAGCTAGCACTCTGACCTTCTTATTCTTCTGTGTGCATTTGAGTGACGGTCAAATTTACCACGTGATAGTTAGACTTCCAGTGATGATTTTCATAACTTGCAAGCTAGGAATAGCTCTTTGTAGACAGTCTAAGCCTAGACTTTGCCTACCAGAAAATGTGAATATTAGGCCTCAATGAGGCACACATCTGTGATCAGTATATGTTAGAAATCAGTCTAAAATTTGCATTATTAAATCCCTGGTGTATTTCTTCTTCCTCGACCTTCCTGAAATTTCTAGAACATTCCAAGGTAGCTGGAATCCTGACAGAATGGGTATCATCAGTGATTACTCTTTAATCTCACTATTTGGTAATCAGTATGTCAAGAATGATGAGACAACTGCTTAAGGTGCTTGCCAAGTTTATACTCCCAATCCTATGCCAGATTAGGAGTTGTATAGATTGTTTCTTCCATATGGAACTTCATTCAAAACTCGGTGTTCTTCTGTCAGCTATGCCACAAAAGGAGCAGTACTTTCTGGTAGAGGTTTTTGAATTGACTAATTGGTAAACATTTATTAAAATGAAATCAAAAACAAAAATGTACCTAAACCCAAGAATTATTCTACAGATAAAAGTAGGAGAATGAGGATATATATTTTTTTATATCTCTAAAATCAAGGCTAAGAAGGGTTCAAGGAAACCTGATAGTTTTAAAATCAAAGGATTGGTCCCCCGAATTGAGAGGCCACTGACTTTGGAAAAGAGGAGATCATTGATGACCTTAGGGTGGGTAAGCATTGATCAGGGGTTAGGAAGCAAAGGCAAGACTGTAGGAGGGCAATGAAGCAAGAAGAGGGTGGAAAATACCGTCGCAGGTAACTTTCAACAAGAATGGCTCAGAATGACATTCCTGAAAGGTACTATGGTTGGCAAATCCTTGGTTTGCAAGACCAAGTCTCTGAGAAAATAGGATCCTAGTAGAAATGGCATTAAAATAGCATTAACTACATTAAAAACTCCATTGCAAATAAAAGCCGGGGAGGGCACCTGCCTATAAAACTAGCCACATTTGTCAGCATAAAAACCTGCACCAATAGCTAATCCTCTTGAATCATCTTTTTCAGTCGTTTGGGGACACATGGCTATAGGATTGTGATCTGCCGAGGCAGACGGTCGGTCCCCAAGCTCCAGGGTACACAGATTATTTTTGGCTTTAAAGTGTTTGCGCCCATTCTTACTTGAAATTCAATGTCTTTTGCACTTGCTTTCTCCCTTATTTCATTTTCTTAAGCCTTGCCAAAATGCTTTTGTAACCATATAGCCCTTCTACAAATTATCTTGGTATTTAGAGAAATTTGTTTTCTTTTTTTTGGAGGGGGCTGTGCCTCTGGTATCGTATCTGCAGTCAGAGGATGTGCTCTAAGCAAATTCCTCTCTGAACACTGGGCTACATTGCCCACCAGAGAGAGCAGCAACATTTATTGTCCCATCCTATCACTGAAGTGACGGAACAGAATCTATAATAGGTAAAATGATGATTGGCTTGACCCTTGTAATGTATAAATATAAGTGAGTTGTTTAAAATTTGTTTGGCAGAAGCTTATTTTTTATTATGAATGGTATATTGTGAGCAAGGGAGAAGTAAAAGCAAAACGTGGCATTGACAGTCTGCAGATAGATAAGGCTTTAAAAAAACTAATAATTTAATTTAATTAAGGTGGCTTGGAGGTATGCTCTGTGCTTGGAGCAGGAGTGGGGGAGCTGTCATGAGTCCGAGGCTTTGGAAAATGAAGTGGGGCAGCAGAAAGGATCCTTTGTCCACTTTCACACCTACTCACCTCAAAGGAAGTAAGCAAGGCCACGAGGCAAGTCTAACCCAAATCAGTGAAATCTGCATGGAGGGAAGGCAGGGTTTCAAAGCAGCAGCAGTACTCATCATCGCTGGACTTCCAGATGCCCAGACCAGAGAGCTCTGTGCCAGTTAGCAGAGGAGCTAGTGGAAGCAGAATCTTCTCGGGGTAAGAGGCTGGAGAAACTCTGCTGAGCCACCGAGGCCCCAGGCTGGGTCACCCCTGGGCTCCATGAGTACCAGCGTACAAGCCAAAACCAGAAAGTAGGTAGGCTTCATGCAAAGGAGGTTAGGTGGAAGTGTGGGTATCACCCCCAGACCTCTGTAAAGAGGCAGCAGACCCAACTCCCTTGCCAAACCCAGCTCACCAGTGGCTTAGAGTTTTTAATATTCAATCATGTCCCTATTGTACATGTTTCTTGGGGAGGGGTGAGGATTGGATGTGGCTGCAGAAGATTAGCTGGGCAGAGTGGGAAAAGGCAGGGGCTGCTAAAAGTGGAGTAACCCAATGAAACTGCAGGATTAAAGTACAATAAAACATCCATAATATTCCAAAGGTGTAGCATTTGAAAGCAAAAACTATATGCTCAAATAAAACTGTGTGTCCAAGATGACGTATTCTGAACAATATGCTGAAAGCTACTTTAAGTTGCTCTGAATTAATGTGTCAAAATTCATATTTCAAGCCCTCGTGTATGTTGCCACAACTCAATGAAATTTTTAAATTCAAAGAATATACTCATATAACACATTTGTCACGGAAACCATCCTTTCCAAATGAAAGCTTCTAAATATAGCCCAGGTGAAACTGAGCACTGCAAAGAGTGTGTTTGGCAATGGTATTTTATTATCAATTGCCAGCATTTCCCCTATTACCGACACATTTTGAAAATTATATCGTCTCGAAGGCATCACGTACAATTTAACAGAACTGACTAAATGACAGTAACTTCCTGGCTAAAACAAAACACAAGAAACATCAAGCATTTTCCCCCCTCTCATAATTAGTTGAAGAATGATACTACATATATACAAGAGGCTCTGTGAATATCTAAGAATATCACACTATCAAGAACACACACAGAACTCGACATAGTGAGCATTCAAACCAGCATCTCTCAAAAAATCAATGTCTTCTGTTTTATTTCACTTTTCATGTCTACCTCAAAATTTCAGTAGCCTGTAATTTAAAAATAATGTATAAATTTTCTATTGCTGTTACTAAAACTTACTACAAACTTCAGCTTAGGATGACCCAAATTTATTATCTTATGCTCCTACAGGTTGGAACTGGGCTACAGTCAAGGTGTTAGTAGGGTTGCAGTCCTTTCTAAGGGCTCTGGGAGGGAATCCACATCTGTGCCTTTTCCAGCTTCTGGAGGCCACCCACATTCCTCGGCTCATGGCTCCCTTTCTCTACCTTCAAAGCCGGCAATGTTGTATCTTTCTGACTGCTCTTCCATTGTCACGTCTCCCTCTAACCACAGCTGGGAACAGTTCTCTGCTTGTAAGAATCCGTATGATCGGATTGGGCACATCTCGCTAGTCCCTGTTTCGTGGATGTTTGCAAAGCCCCCCTTTGCCACAGAAGGTATCACATTCACAGATTCTTGGGATTAGGATGTGTACGTCTTTGGGAGGGGGGCATTATTCTGCCTAATTTTTAAGGCTACTTTCTTCTTAACTTAATTTAGGTTTCTCTGCAAGCAGACACCAAGGCAAGGATACCAGGGCCACAAGTTTATTTGAGAGTGATACCAAGAAATGCTGATGAGGGAGTGGGAAAAGGAGATAAGGAATAAAAGAAAGACAAAAAATGGCGCCTTAGCAAGCAAGCTGCTACTGGGGAATTGCAGTTTAATCCCACTGGGGCACTCTGAGGGATAGTGTAGAACTAAGAATTATTCCACTGGAAGGGTGAGGAATCTGTAGCATTTATCCACTATATCCCATTTTTATTGGTTCAGGCTGCTTCTAAGAGTGTTGTCTCTGGGGTGGCTGGGTGGCTCAAGAGATTGGGCAGCTGTCTTCTGTTCAGGTCATGATCTTGGGGTCCTGGGATCAAGTCCCACATCAGCTCCCTCCTCCACGGGGAGCCTGCTTCTCCCTCTCCCTGCTGCTCCCCCTGCTTCTACTCTCTCACTCGCTCACTCTAATAAATAAAATCTTTAAAAAAAAAAATTCTCTCTCTGCTCTCTGGCACTTCTGGCTGGTCCTTCACATGAGCCACACATGTTCTCCCAGCCAGGCTGAAGTCCTCAAGCAGAGATCACAGGTATTGACAGCAAGCAGGCTTTGGAATGAAGGAGTGAGTGTTGGGAGTTTATGTGTGGAACACCAAGGGGCACCTCTCCAATTTATTTGTCAGCAAGTCCGACTTTTTATCATTCCTCCATAATTTCTCTGATACCTCCCTCTTTCTGTTGCTACAATTCAGATCAGCATCTCTGCATGGCTCTACTAGTCCATTCTTCCCGCCCAAGTTCTGTTCCACTCCAAGTTGTGCTATATATGGCTTTAAAGTTTGTCTTCCTGAAAACATGATTCTTACTGTGTTACTTAAAACAGACAAGCAAGCAAACAGACAAAAGTCTGTCTGATCCAGGTCAAACACGCTTGTCTCAATGTCTTTATTTGTCTCATTACTATTTTAAAGCCCATCTTATGCTTTCCTTTCTTCATGCTCTTGGTCATAGATTTTCTTTTTCTGGACTAATGATCTCATCTCTGCTCATCCTTCAAGGTTCAGGTAAAATCTTTCCCTACTCTATCCAGCCCATCCCAGCTGGAAGTGAGGGATCTCTCTTCTCTGAACACTTTAAAGCTACTATTTTAGCTTTTATTTTTTCTGGTCATAATGTTAGCTATCTTTTTCATAGAATGTAAGTTTAATCTCCTCAGACAGGTTCCCAGGCCTTTGAAGATAACAGGACATCATATTTTTTTGCCTCTCAAATCAGAGAATGTTTTGGTTGTAGCTCTTTAGCTATTTGTTGATAAATTTGTTAAAAAAATTATCTTTTTTTTTTTTTTAAAGTATGAGCAGCATATTTTGACCAAAGCAAAAACTACTTAGGGGGGGAGAACTCAGTATTTTAGTGACAAACGCTACTGCTGTGCTGCAAAGCAACTCATTACTTGAGTTGAATAAAAGAATCTAATTCTTTTTTTCTTTCTTACTTCAACCAATTTAAAAAAAAAATTAAAGACACCAACAGGTTTGAAACTAAGATATCTTAGAAGTGTAGCCTAGAAGTTTGAAGGATGTTTCTCTCTTAGCCTAGCCCAAAGAGATGTGGTGAGAATTATAAAGGATTTTTTTTTTAACTGACAAAGTATGGTTTTAAAGTGTTTTTCATTTAAAATTTTCAAATTTAAAAACTAATTTAAAAAGAACCTAGGATAGGAGCGCATTAGCAAGGCAAAAATATCCAGTGGCTTCTTGGAGGCTGGTTTTTACTCTTTTTCCATTGAAAAAAATCCCATTTTTCATTTTGATCTAATGAGTCAAGGGGGTGACCGCAGAACTTGGGAAGTTCGGCCGAGGATTCTTTCTGGTATCGGTATAGCTTTTCTCCTGTCACAATTGTACACATCAAGGCCTGTGTTTGGTGTTGCCTTTTAGTGTTGGAAACAGTATTTGTACCAACAATGGTGTGAAGTACCGCCAACAGAATGAAGTTACCTGGGAGGGCAGCATCATTTGCTTATCTCTGACCTCATTAACACCAATCAATGGAGTTAATAATCAACACAGACTGCTAGTAACCCTTTAGTAGTTCTCAGCCTCCGGAGTTTAAAGTTACTGACTCCTGGCCCCTGCCTGCTGGCATTCCAAGGTGATAGGTTTGGGCAGCTTCTGGGCACCAGCATTCTGAAATTAGCTCCAGGTGATTCTCACGAGAGGCCCAAACTGACAGTCACTGCTCTAGTCCCTAACATTCTCTGCAAACAGACCAGGCTACGGAGTTTATCGAGAACAGAAATCACCTCCTCCCTTCTCCTCGGCAATGTAAGAGTTGAGCAAGCAGATCTGGCAGTATTGAGAGTAATGATTCCTATCCGTATTATAGGAGTCAGAATTAAATTTCAGGTCTCCTGACTCCTAGGCCATGGTCCTTTCCTACTTGAAGTGGGATCCTTGGACCAGAAGTGGCACTTGGGAGCTTGTTAGGAATGCAGAATCTGAGGCCATACCTCTGACTGTTTCAGAGTCTGTTTTGTGTGTGTGTGTGTGTGTGTGTGTGTTTTAAGATTTTATTTATTTGAGAGAGAGAGATCATGAGCAAAGGGGAGGGGTAGAGGGAGAAGCAGACACCCTGCTGAGTGGGGAACCTGATGTCGGGCTCCATCCCAGGGTCTGGGGATCATGACCTGAGCCGAAGGCAGACACTTAACCACCTGAGCCACCCAGGCGCCCCAGAGTCTGCTTTGAAAGTAACTTCCCCACAGGCTTGGTATGGACCCCAGGTGAGGGCTTTGAGAAGCCTTCATCTGAACCATCACTTCACTGCCGTCTCTGAGAGTCCGCAGAGTCCTTTATTTACCCCCGTAGCCTCAACATCTAGCACGACACTTGGAACTTAGAGGCAACTGTTGCACTTACATTTTTGCTGTAAAATATGTCAGACGTATACTTTTAAAGAAGTTATTCTTTGAATAAATGAACTTGATTATATTTTCTATATACTGCTCGAGATTCCATCTTCTCTAGAGTACCTGTGCGGTACTGGGGCACTATAACTACGAAGGTAAAGGAGATCCTTTTTTTCACCATTTAGTTGGGGGAAAGAGAGGGACAATAAGGAGATGTGGTAACACTGTGGGGTAAGAGCCGCAGTGGAACTACTGTGGCATAAGAACTCACAGTGTTTGCTATGGGAACATGGTGAAAGAGCTTTGGGTCTGGGTCTCTGAGGATGGTCTTTGGAGTGGCACGGGGGTTTTAAGGGCAAGTGAAAGCAAGGTTGACCCCACACAGCAATCAGGAGTCAGCCAGGTGGTGGTGGTGTGGGGATGCAGGCGGTACCGTTCACAGGGCTTTATGAGGAGAGCTGCCTCCGCAGAGGTTCGGAGGAGACACACCTCTCCCCTGTGTGTCAAAATACAAGGCAAATAGGGGCGCCTGGGTAGCGCAGTCGTTAAGCGTCTGCCTTCAGCTCAGGGCGTGATCCCGGCGTTCAGGCGTTCAGGGATCGAGTCCCACATCAGGCTCCTCCGCTGGGAGCCTGCTTCTTCCTCTCTCACTCCCCCTGCTGTGTTTCCTCTCTCGCTGGCTGTCTCTCTGTCAAATAAATAAATAAAATCTTTAAAAAAAAAAAAAAATACAAGGCAAATAACCACACTTAAGAAGGGCGGTTCTTGACCATCCAGTGGCTGGAGAGAATACTAAGGATGACTGGAGTTGGGGCACAGGGAAGAAAAGAGGGTTCCTTTACTTCTTTTCTACTTGGCTTTAAATATAAAGGAAAATATTTAGAAAACCAGGGGGACAGCCCGAACATTTTACAACTTGGCAATGTGCATTGCACGTCAACGGGGGTACGCATTGTAGCCCAGAGTTCAGAGGTCTTGCAACTGTGCTCTTTTGGTCTATAGGCTCCAGCAATCTAACGTTCAGAGTCAACAATAAATAAACCACAGTCCAATCCAGACGGAATCCCCCAATTCCAGTATCTTCAAAGCACCTTCCCTTTTCAGACGAGACTGTGGATTTAGACCCATGCTGTCCGATACAGTAACTACCAGCCACATGTGGCTGTTGAGTGCTTGAAATGTAGTGAATCCAAACTGAGTTGTGCTGTAAGGGTAAAACACACACCAGATTTTTGAAGACTTACAAATCATGTAAACTAGCTCATTAGTATTTTATATTGATTATAAGGTTAAAATGCTAATATTTTGGTTACTTTGGGGTTAAAGGAGATATACATTAAGTAATTCCACCTGTTCACTTTTTAAAAATGTAGCTAGAAAATTCAAAAATAATATATGTGGCTCACATTATATTTCTGTGAACAGAACTGACCTAGACCCTTTCAACCTGAAAACACTACCAAATAATTATTTTTCTCTCCCCCCCCCATCCCTGGAAACACACTCCCAATTCCACCTGTGGTTCCAGAGGACTCAGGAATGGTTTTAGCTCTGAAGTTGTAGAGACATACCTTTTCCATGGTTGTGACAAATTGGGGTGAAGTCAAATGAGTAAGAGGCAAAATTTTGCCTTTATCAAGTATTCATTTTAGTGTGTCTTTTAAACATCATTGCAATTATTTTTATTGCCTGGTTATGCAGGCTTAGGACTTGTCCAACTCTTTCCCATCGTCAAACACACCTTCTCTAATCCGGGCTATTTGACATACATGAGATAGGACAGAGCTTAGGTTCTATTTTCACTTCAGTACAGATGGGAAAGTTCCAGTTAATGAGAGAGTTGTGTAGTGTTTGTGTTTCAGGAAGAAAAGCCTCCCTGAATCTGCCTTAAAGCTTTAGACATTCTGTACAGGGAATAAAGTGACATGCTCAAATTAACTGTGGCCAGACAGATCCACATGATATGAATATAAATGTTTGAGTCTTGCTCAAATTAAGGTTCTGGGTATCAGGGAAAGCGCTTTCTCACTAGGCGAGTCAAAATCACTATATCTCACTCTACTACTGGGACCGATAGTACAGGATTTGCATTGAACCCCACGATGCGATTTGATTTAATATACTTATCATAATACTTTTCAACGGAACTTCTTCAGGGGTCTAAAATTTTCAGTCCACATTTCTTTTCTTTGGCTTTAAGGAACTTCAAAAATCTTTCCACTTTATATCCAATTATGTGGTTAATTGGAAAGGCGATGGAGGTTAGAATGGTGGTTTTGGAGTCAGCAGACAGGTTTCCATGCCTTGCCATCCAGTGATTAGAAGCCTATCAGTGTGCCAAAAAAAACCCAACCTTCTGAAGGACTAACTCCTTGAATTGCTATTTCCCTCAAAACCATTTCTTCACCAAAATCCATTTCCCCTATGAAATAGTTCGCGGAATGACTAATTTACCAAACCACAGATTTATCAATGCTCTCCTTCGACGAAGCTTCTCTAACGCTTATCACAGATCCCATTGAGTGAGATAACCGCAGCAGCACGAGGGGCCACGTCAGAGTTTTAGTATGAACTCTTTATTTTTATTTTTGCCACAGCCATTTTACCTTCACGGATAGGCTCTGACAATTCAGTGTACTCCAGGTTTTCTTAGCGCATTGGTCCTTGACTTTGGGGAATTATAGTTCATTTATTTCACTTCATAGTGTTGCGCTTGTTCTAAATTCAAGAACTTTTATAAATCATGAGGATAAGGTGAGTTTCTGTCATCCCACTCATTTAATTGGGCCCATTGCTTTTTGCCCCCTTTTGAGTCACAGATTTGCTCTCTGGATAAATTAAATGGGTTACTTGCCACGTAGTTCAAACATTTTAAAAGTGCTTGAGATGTGAAACAAACAGGGAAAGACCTTTGGCTGGTCTGGCTGACGAATGAGCTGCGGGGCTGCGGGGCAAAAATGGCTGTGGCAAACTCTTAAACCCAAGCTAAAACTAAACAAAACGAAATCTTGGAGATGTCGTCATGGGCTGTTGAACCATCCCATGCAACTCAGTTTGCTAGAAATTTCATCAAATGCAGAAAGTTGATGACTTCTGGCCCTTTGCTCGGTCGACTCAGTACTAGTTTGCGGGAAGATTCAGGGTAACAGCAGATACCATTGTAAGCAGTAGAAAGGAACTACAGATGCCCAGAAGGGATTTGATAATGGACCCTGGAGTTGGGACCTCAAATTTGATCTGTATCAGTTACTAATACAAATTTAAATTCCAAACAAATGTCGCCATGAAGACAAAGTAAAAACCAACCATTGACTAAAATTTTAACTACTAAGGATAATATTAATTACTGTAAAAATAATAGTTTAAAGAAATAAGTTCTTGGTAAATTCAGCAATTTGGCCGTTCTCCAAATTCATCATTGGGTAAATTGGCCATTTCAGTGAATGGATCTTTCAGCAAACTGTCCTAAAGGCATAGGATTTGGGGCAAGTTCGTCAACTGTTCCAAGTCTCACTTACTTGACTCTGAACGGGGATGATAAAGATAAGCACCTCTTAGGGGTTTTGTAAGGATGAAGTGAAGTAACGTGTGTACAGCACCTAACATTTAGCTTCATCATGTTGTTTCCTTTCTCTTGGAATGAAGGTCCACCGACCGTCTGCCCAATCGGGTCAGTTTTCTGGGCCTTAGCTTTCTCAACTTTAAAGTGAAGGGACTTGACTTATCTCTAAGATCTCCTTCTACCCAAAGAATTCCATGGTGTTAAAAATGAACTCTGGTCTACTGAATCAAGAGCTGCTTAATGCTAAAATTTCAGAGCATTCCCTATTAAGGACAGAATTCAGTGAGATAACTGGGTTGCTGGTGTGAATTAAGAAGAGCCTTGGAGTTGCTTGCTAGGTCCCTGGATATTCTGTGGCCCCAGGAATCCCAAGGTGATGTGTTTTTCAACAATACTGAGGAAAAACCAGTTTGGTCCTGTCTAAGCCATGGGCTGGGGAGGGGTGAAGAAAGGGAGCACCCTGACCACACACATACCCCTGGGTGGCCTTTGGCTTCAGGCAGATGTCCACACATACTTTAGCTCCAGTGAGACCCTCCTCACTGATGGACCTAGAGTATGCCGGCTGTTCCAAGGTCACCTTGTGGCATGTACACCAACTGTGCCTCACCTGTTGGTTTCTGTGCCTTTCCACTCCACCCTGGGCTTTCTGTTATGATCAATATTGTGCATTTGCTATCCTCAAGTAGTCTCTCTTTTATCGAAAGAAGATAAGCATATGCTTGACTGCGTTACAGCATCTGAACATTTCTGTGCAAAGCAAGTCTTTATTCTGGCTATAGCGCATCACACTTGTGAATTCAAATTAGTTAGAATAATAAATAAAAACTTTTTTAGAGCAGACCAACAAGCTTCTGTTGAAAATAGCTATGCCTAATTTAAAATGCTATAGAAAAACTCAACTCTTTCTTCTTGATATTTTATAATGTTAGAGGTTTTCCCCAAACACAGCAAAGTTTACAAATCCACTGATTGTGCATCCAGTCAATATTACATCCTTAGCCCAACTGCATTTCCCTACATGATTTTAAGTCTATCTTCAGGACTTCTAAACAAAGTAAAAAGCACACACTTTCTTTACATTTCCATCCACAAAATGCAGCACAAATCTCACTACATTTACTCGGGGGAAAAAGAAAGAGACATCTCCATGCTCTAGGAACCATTGACAGAACATTTTGCAATCTTTTCATTAAGTTCACACAAAATGAGGATTTAACGCATGGGCAAAACAGCCCATCCCTAGAGGTTCCATTGCCCATAATCCCACCTTGAAAATAGCTCCATATTAATTGTTGCAGCCAAGTGGACACGGAGTTTTACTGCTCGGCACTCCCACTTCAAAGATAACTAACTGCAATTCTGGAAACCTTTGTTTTTCATTTCCTAACACAGCCTTATTCAAGCAAATATTTTATATGTTCCTTTAAACCCAGAAAATCCATATGGATCAAGCTAAACATTAATGTCTTTGCTGTATTTTGATTTTAACTGTGTGACTTTTAGAATATTTATAAGGACATATCGTTGTAAGTATATATACCCACATATAAATATATGTATGTATATACTCTGCTTTAAAATTTGACATCTGAAAATTCATATTTCATAAACTGATAAATTGCAAATCGGTCATCCACATTACTAAAGAACCAGCTGAAGCCTCCTTTAAGTAACCATATCCCTAGTTCATTTAAAATATGATTCAATTTATAAGTATTTTATTTTCACTTCACTCCTGGGATGCATTTATTGTTTAAAGAGAGGTGCACCTGGATGAAATGAACGTTTATAAATTCTGGCTTACCTTTCCCATTTCTGTGCCTCAGACTGGTAACTGTTGCAAGTCTTATTTTATATAAAATTTTGTAGTTCAGCCTTTTAATAAACCCAGGATAAGGGATTTCCCTAAATAGCCATCGGGACCTATATTACACTTATTTCCTTAAAACAAAGAAAACAGAATTTCCTATATGTAAATCCCTCACTACCCATAATTCCACCTTACACAAAGAAGAGCTCAGTTGTTTCAGGGTACTGTACACAGTTTGCAGGTCTGGCATGGTAAAAAAAAAAAAAAAAAAAAAAAAGTAGAAAAATCCTGGCACATAAACAGCCAGTAGGACTAACGTGCCAATTTTGAATTGTTCACTGTTTTTATTATAGGTTCTAGGTTTCGGATGAACAGGAGTCTCCTGTTGCTTTTATAGCAGGATATTAAATTGCAGCCTCTGGCAGGCAGCACCTGCCCTCTTCCGGGCATGCTCTAGTCAGTCGTTGGCCATGCTATACTCTAATGTAATGTATATTTTGTGTTTTGCGCTACATGGGGATTTAAACATTTGGGAACACAATCTCTCCTTGAAGGTAGGCAACCCATGGTGTCAGGTCTTGATAAAGCCTCCACACAACTAAAATTTAGTGTGTATGGAAGGTCCTGCCTTCCGCACGGTGTTTTGAGTGGTGAAACGACACAAAATCTTATGAGCATCTTCAACAAATGTATATAAGCGTTCATTCCCTTTGGGTGGAATTACTTGAAATCTCTCTCTCTCTGGCAGTCTATTAAACTGACCACACAGTATGATTACCTATTGCATAGAGAATTTATCATGTGTATGTGCATGGACCCCCTGTCTGAGCTCTATAAGGGGATCAGTATATTCTCCCCTAAATTTGAAATTAGGGGTATTTAAAATAATTAATAACCACTGGATCTACTACCCATCTTTAGGATTTGTCTATACATATTCAATCAGATTTTTAAAAAACTGGAACAAGTAACGCAAATTGAAATTTCTGTTTCAAATCAGGGGGTGCAAGGGTGGCTCGGGCGGTTAAGCTGCCGGCTTGGTTTCTGTTCAGGTCACGATCTCATGGTTCTGGGCTCTAGCCCCACTTCTGGCTCCGAGCTCAGTGCAGAGTCAGCTTGAGGGTTCTTTCTCGAGCTCTCCCTCTGCTCCTACCCCCACTTGTACATGTGTGCACTCTCTCTCTCTCAAATAAATCTTTTTAAAAATTAATAAATTTCAATGCAGAACAATGTTTAAGTCTGTTACTAAAATAAAAGGCACAACTCTAAAATAAAAGACGTACTGTAACATCGTTAGTTTTGGCATTTTCAGTATCTGAAGTTCATTTTTACAGCATTCCTCTGAAGGTTCGGTGTTCCAGAGTTACCCAATTGAGCTTAGAACTTATGACTCAGTTAAAAATGGCAATTGAATCTGCTAGTGCACAACTGTGGAACTATGGATGGCTTCTTGCGATGTGATATATTTCATCTTTACTTACTTATTAAATCACAAAACACAGCATCACAGAATTAGAATAGATCTTCAAGTTCTCCAGCCCCATCACCCATCTGATATTTTCATCACTTCTAGAACATTCTTGCCAAACTGATCTTCATAGGTGCACATCAACTTTAATGAGTCACCCCAAGATTGGTTTCCAATTCAACACACCAAATGATGCCCTCCCATCCTCAAAGTGCTGAGTAACACACTCAGGATTGTAGCATTTTTCTGAACCAGGGAATAGGTCACTACGGGGTCTCTTATGGACCCACTGTTTTAAATACTTGATGTGTGCCTTTAGCAGCTGGGCTCTTGTGTCTGATTGTTCAGCATCTACTACAGATAAGGTTCAGATACCGCAAGTCAATAATTGAAATTTGAAATGGCCTAAAAGGCAGTGGTATGCTGAACTAGGTTCCTATCTGCAATTATGGTTTGGTAATGAAGTGATAGTCCAAGTTAAGTGATATCCCTCTGGTAGCTTGAAATCAGTTTTGGTGGGAGTATTTACACCAGAGAAATTGGCAAGTGGTTTAAATTGTCATCCTAAGGAGGAGTGCATAATTTAATATGGAAGAGGACAACACATAAAATGCATGCCAGATATGCTGCTTTAAAGAAACCAAATATGTTACAAAGTTCTGGCTTTTTAGAATAAATATTATGGTAATGTCAATAACTACGGAAAAATGAAATTTAGAACCTCTCTCAAAATGACTTCCTTCTTTTGGGGTCAGTTCTTAAACTTCTTTGGGAAACTTAAAAATTTACTAGGTGACTTTCAGAAAACCACTATTCTTTGCAAACATCAAACACGATGGAATCCCTGCATGGTTTTCGATAACTGATCCACGAACCGAAAATCTCCGAGTTGACTTGTGGAAGCATTATACAAAGTAATGATAACCATTTGAAAAGAAAAAAAAAATCTGTGATTACGTATGGATGTGATAATCTGTAGCAGCACTATCAGATAAATAATACATATTTAAAAAATTTCTGTAATTACATGTTTACCCGATAGGCCAGAACGACTCTGTCCCAAGGAGCTGTTACAGACTGAGTAAATAATACATGTTTTAAAGTCCATAATTACATATGTAAACGATAGACTATCGAGTAAATAATGCACATTTTAAAAAGTCCATAATTACATATTTACATGATAGTCTGTAAATTCTGTAATTACTTATTTACACAATAGACCATAACAGCTGTTACAGTCTATTATGTTAACTCTCATAGAATTATATTATGGATTTTTTAAAACACCATAAAGAACCTAAGGAATGGAATGATAGAAATGAAATAAAATATAAACTCACACTTGCTATAGCTCTCTCAAAAGAGGACTATTTCAAGTTCAGGTAAAACTCATGACTGATACTTTTATTGATAACTACGGACTAAAAATTTATTTGCCAAAATATAAGTTAGGCATCACAGGGCGAGGAATAACTACGTAGTATGATATTAGGTCAAATTTTTCCACTATTTCCATGGCTAGAACTTATTCCTGGTGGCAAAAGGGAAGCATTGTACGTAACTTTTATGTTAATTAGGCTTCTCATAAAATTACAGTGAAGCACAATCATTAGATTTATATTTACGGTCTTCATTTATTCTTTCCATATAAAATAGCCTTTAGTTTGTACATAGTAATATGATGTCTGGGTGTGTGTACATAGGTTATGCATAATGATAACATATGCATTTGTAGGTTTTCAACTGCTTTCTTGTCTTTTAAGTCCTTTCACGGATTAAGGACTCATATAGTACATTTTAAATCTCAACTTCTGAATTTATTCTTAAGTTAAATACAAGATCAATGCAACTAAATGAGACTTCTCTCCATAATTACTACTAAATCGCAAGGCTAAATCAATCAAGGGAGACTCTGTCGTTTAGTGCTGTTGGACCATATATTCTTAGTAATAAAACACAGTATGGGAGAAACCTTTGATCCTATTTGTTAGGTAGTATTCTGTAAGATATTTGACAGCTTGAAATAAGTGAGTACTTGATTTTCAGAGAGCTGTTGTACAAAAATAAATCTTCACATTTCATAAAATTTATTTTCACTTCATATTTGAGCTACAAACTCCTGACATTTCTCAGCAACATCCACCGATGAGGTTATTCAAGCCAGTGGCTTTCAGATTTCTTTGAATGCAACTCTTGGTAAGAAATAATTTACATTAGGGCCTAGTACATACATACATACAAACCCTTCACAAAACCACACACACCCTTAACAAATGTAAGGCACTCTGATATTATCTACTCCACTGTTTTCTATCTTATTTTGTAAAAATGCTGATTGTGACTCACCAAATTGATTTCAAGATCCACAGATGGGTCACGACCTGCAATTTGAAAAAACATGGATTCAGACAATGTTTTTTTATTGCTAGGGTACACAGGGCTTTCTTACTTTATAATAGGTAGATGAAATCTGGTTGTATTTGGAATGAAAGCATTCTACTGATGGATTACAGTGTAGTCTAATGAAAGTTGACTTACTATTTATGAGTGTGGAAATACATAATAAAAATATGAAGTTTTCTCAGCTATGTCCCTACGGTTAAAGATGTTGAAATAGAGCATCCTAGAGTACATTATTCAAGAGTTTTGGTTATTACTGAAACTACAGAAATTATTTAATGGGACCTCTGCAGAGAGACACAACAAGTTTCTGACTCAGAATGTCCTGCTGGAGAAGGGATTCATTTTGTGAGCATTGTTTTTGGTTTTTGGTTTTTCTTTTAAGATTTTATTTATTTTAGAGTGAGAACACAGAGAGAGAAAGAGAGAGAGCACGCACATACATGCACAAATAAGGGGAGGGGCAGAAGGAGAGGGAGAGAATCTCAAACAGATTCCCCGCTGAGCATGGAGACCAACGCAGGGCTTGATCTCACGGCCTCGAGATCATGACCCGAGCTGAAACCAAGAGTCAGAAGCTCAGCCAACCGAGCCACCCAGGTGCCCCTTGAGGGTATTGTTGATAGTCCCAGTGAAGATTTGGAAGCAGAAAAGGAAATACTACTGCAAATGTGACAAAGGATCAGAGAGATTTTCATCTTCTTTTTATGGTAAGAAAGTCCTTGAATAATGAAATTTCCTAGGGTACTGAAATGTATCAGAATCCTAATTAGTGAATTAATTTGAAATTAGGATCCCAAATGAAAAACTCACTGCTATTGATTGGTAAATAAAGTATTAGCAAATTGTTATTTTATTCTCCTTTTAGGTCAGTGATCACTAAAATAGAGTATGCTAAGATTTTGTTGTGGAATACAGAGAAGAAAAAAGTGTTTAAGAAGCCATGCTTTTGATTATGTAATGGAAGGTCTAAAATGGGTAAATATTCACCAGACACAAATACCTAAAATTGGTCTCTACCTTGTCGATATTTCACATTTGAGAAATGAGAATGAAGGAAATTTGTGTCAGTATTCCTCAATGATCTAATTTTCATGATTTTGGATAAGCCCAATAGGTAAAGACCTTCAGACCACAAATATATATATTTGTAAACTCAGTCCTAATCTCAACTATGCA
Organism: Ursus americanus; assembly: GCF_024610735.1. Classification (NCBI taxonomy): domain Eukaryota; kingdom Metazoa; phylum Chordata; class Mammalia; order Carnivora; family Ursidae; genus Ursus; species Ursus americanus. The sequence goes on from NC_142133.1 coordinate 25,762,160, forward strand.
TCATGTCAGATAGCTTATTCTGATTTTTTAGAACAATTCTCCGTGCCTTCTTTGCTTTTCCTCCTACATTACTTACAGCCCTCCATCTACCCAGCCCTTTGAACTGGAGAACTGGCAGTTGTCCTTCGCTTCTTGCTCTCCTTCCTTCTCCCTGATCAGTCAAAACCATGTCTTTTACGGTCTATTTCCTAAATAGATTTCGAACTTTCCCTTCCTTTCCATCCCCACTACCATTTTCTACATTCAGACCCTCATTAGTTACTATCTTATTTCCTTTAAGCCTCTGCAAGGATCTTCCTGCCTCCAGACCACCTCTATCACTTCATCTTGGACACTGCTGCTGGGCCAGTCGTTGTAAAAATCAGATCGCGATCATGCCTGCCCTTTGCTGAAGATTCCCCTTCCCTTTGCTTTCTTTGACCAGATTTGTCCATCCTTTCAAACACAGTAGTAGAGCTTCCCGACCTCTGCCGGTGTGCTCAGAGTGTCTCCCCCCGGGCGGCCACTGCACCTTGTGCCTGGCCAGCTGAGCGCGGTCACGTGGTCAAACTCTTCTGCGGCATGCTTGTCTCTCTTCCTCATAAAATTTTAATTTCACAGAACGTGATGACTATTATCTTTTTGCCAGGAAATATTAAGTGCTCAATAAATACCCATGAAATAATTAGATGGAAGAACCACAGTCTCCAATAGTAATGTCCGATTCACGCTGGTATTTTTCAATTAGATTTATTAGCGGAGTTTAATATTCTCAGTGGCAACGAAAGAAAGTAGAAATAAGGGATGCAGGAAATAGGAGTCACTTCTTAGAGATGGAATTTTCCCTCCAGATTACAGATTCATTTAGGAACTGTATCAGCCTAGAACCCAGACTCTGACATTGTATTTTTGAGATTGAAATCTGCTCCCATCCTGGATTTTTTATATGTACATGCAAATTATTTCCACATTGCATGTAGCAGCTTTCTTGAACTCTGTACCCAAATTGGATGTTGCATTTTAAAAACCTGAATCACTGTATTTAAAAAGAAAATTTCTTTAGCTGTATTCTGTAGCTAGGAATGGATATCATTGTGGGTACTTTTTTCCTGAAGGAATTTTCCTCTTGCTATATTGAAGTTTTGGAAATTTGTGATTTAGTAGCAAATGGTTGCATCACTTGGCTATTGTAATGCCAAATATGTATGGATTGGAGAAGTTAGTTATTTTATATGCATTTTTCTTTTTTATTATAATGGAATTTGAAGACAGAGATAGATTTCTTCCCTGCAGTGTTAACTACAGTAAGGGTTAGCATTATAGAATGTCATTCAGCGGACTCTTATAATAATAAATATTTCCGTGACAAAGCCTACTATGAACCTGAATTCTCCAGAAATCTCTCTCTCTCTCGGCTACTATTTACCTCAAGGAGAAAGCAGAGAAAATGGAGAAGCAGATTACTTCTAGAAACCTGTAAACAATTAAATAAAACTCATATATATGAAGGACCTCTTTTTCTTTACATTACTCTGCCATCAGTTAAGCAGTACGTAGATTTTTTTTTTCTCTTATTCAAAGTTGATGCTCTTGGTGGTGCTATTGTCCATTCACAAATACACCTTGAAATACAGGGTATGTGCCAGAGATATGGATAAGCTAGATTCTTTGTCTAGTAACCATTTATTTAGTCATGAAAAACATCACTGAGCTCCCCTTGTTGGAAATGTAAGCATGAACGCAAATCCTGGCTTCAAGGAGTGTATCGTCTAGAGATGGTGATAAGATGTATATGTAAATATAACAAAATCTGAAAGTTGCTATTTCAAGGAATCCAACTGCTTCCCACCTGCTCCACTGTCTGCCCGGAGTCTGAGTCACCCTCATCTCTTGCTTAGGTAACGGCCAGGGTCTGCTAATTGCCTTCCCTACTCCTACCTGACCCCCTCCAAGTTATTCTCAGCAGCCAGAGGGTCCTTTGAACAGGAAGTCAGATCATGTCACTCCTCTGCTCAAAGCTCTCTAATGGCCCCCATTTCACTGTCATAATCTGCCCCCTCAAGGTCCACACATCAGCTTCTGACCCCATCTCCTACTACTCTTCCCCTACCTCACCTCCCTCAAGCCTCTCTGGTCTCTTTCCTGGTCTTGAAAAAGGTCAGGTGTGTATCTTCTAACTCCTTCTATTGGCTCCTCCTGTGGCTTGGAATGCTCTCCCCCACTAACCATGTTGCGAATTCCTCCTTTAAATTTCAGGTTTGCTCAGATTTCACCTTCTTAGTAAGCCCTACCTCAACCTCTATTTTAATAATTGGAATCCCCTACACCCCCTTCCTCTGCTGTACATTTCATTTTACCAAGGAATCAATCCCCTTCTAAATACTAGGTGATTATTTTTTATGATGCCAAGGTTTGGGGTCTGTCCCGCATTAGGCTCAACTCCATAAGGCAGGGATCTTTGTTTTGTTCGCTAAAGCATCTAAGCATCTAGGAGAGTGCCAGCAAAAATAAGCACTCAATGAATATTAGTTGAATAAATGAAACAAATGAATAAGATTTACAGATAGAATAAATCTTTCACCTATAAATAATATTCTAAGAGGAAGGAATGGGCAAGGTCTCACTGAAGGTTTATTGGAGCTGGATCTTGATAGAGGAGTAAAACTTGGATACATACAAATACATTTAGATAAAATGCTCTTACTCATTGTTTTAATATTGGCTTATAATTCTTATCCATAGTACGGTTTTAAAGTAAGAATCACATTGAAGAAAGAATAAAGTACATGCAGAAATAGGGAAACTGCCGTAAGGTTGTTTTGGTATGGGAGTATACTTTTCACCTGGGTAATGGCTCATTTCATTTTGTGATCTATTCTCTCCAGACCAAAAGGAAAAATAAAGGAAAAATCATCGCAGCAATCCCAGTAAGTCTATCATTTTCCTTTCTCCCTTTCAAAATGATCTCAGAGACCCGATGTCCTCAAAGCCTACTTCTATTTAACTAAACATTCATTAAATCCAACATATACTTTAAAAAAATCCTGTCATTTAGATGTTTTGCCATTTAACTTTTTCTCTTTGACTGATTTAGAGGGAAAAAAGCTTCATAGATATTAACATCAGATGATTAACTAGTGTAATATAATGCTAACAACATTGTTTAGAGAAGAATCCTAAATTGAAATGTCTGCATGGTTTCTGCCTTCTTTTATTTCTTACTTAAACTGCTCAAAATGAAGCTTTTACTGCAACACCAAACACTGAACTCAGAAGTTCAATACTAAAATGACTGGAGGCCATGCTGAAAATTAAGCCACAAAGAACTCAGAAAGAATGTGAACTACAATTCCAAGCGATGCTTTGCTCCTCTGGCCAGGGACTGTTGGTTGCTACGGTGCGGGTTCTCTCTGCTCCCTTACCTCTTGTTCTTTCTTGACCACCCTCCGGCCAAGCTTTTAGTTATCACTCTACTGAAATTTCCAGTGCTTATCTTTGACACCTCCATAGCGTCTGATACACTTGAAACACTGTCTTGGCAGGAATTCCTGGACATCACACCACCGGTGCCCTCCTACCTCATTGCGTCTCCAAGTTTCCTTTGCTAGAACCTCCTTCCCGTTGCCACCTCAACCCAGCGATGTGTTCTGGGGCTCAGTCTTCGTTCGTCTGTTGTCTGGATCATCACTCACTCGTGAAGCAACTGCCTTGGCGCCTGCGGCTCGGATCCCATTTACGTGCCAATGACCCCGAATGTTCATCTCTAGCACCTGCCTCTCTTCTCAGCTCCAACTGCTCACCGTGACCTAATAGGCAACTCAAAATTAACATGCTTAACACAGAACACTTGGTTTCCATTGAGCCTCACCTCCGCAAACCTCCCCCAGCGTTCCTCGTCTCAGTCAACACCAGCACCTCACCACTTGTGGGTTGCTCGGCTCCCCAAATCCTTCCTTCATCCTCGACTCCTGTCTTTCCTTCAGACTGCACGTCCAACCCGATCGACAATTTCTGCAGGCTCCACCTTCCAAGCATCTCCCTAAGCTGCCCCTTCCGCCCACTCTCTGCCTTCCACTCTGGTCCTGGTCACCTGGTCTCCTGGCTCTCTGCCTGTATTAGCCCCCCACCTGGTTTTCCTGCTACCACGTCCCCTTACAGGGTATTGTAACCCAGCAAACTCCTGACATTTTCAGAGGGTAAATCAAATAATGGCACCTTTTCTAATGAGTTCCCATCACACTTAGAATAACTCCAAAGACCTGTCATGGCCCACAGAACCCATATGATGTGGCCTCTGATTCTTTCTCCAACCTCACTGCTTATTTCTCCACCTGTCAACCCCCGGCCCCATCCCCCTGGTATCCTTGCAGCTCCTCAGGCCCCTTGCGGCTTTGTACTTGCTGCTCCCTCTTCCTGGAATGCCTTTACCCCTGCAGGTGTGCAATATGTGACTTGCTCCCTTCCTCTATCCCCTCCTCTACTCCCAGGTCACCCGTTAAACAGAGCATCCATGCCCACCCTGTGGAAACCAGCACCTCCCCCCCCACTACTCTCTTTACCAGCTTTGTTTCTCACCATACCAGTTACCACTTTTTTTTTTTTTTTGGTATATCGTCTGTCTTGATACTATCATATGAAGGCAGGGACTTACTTGTTTATGTCTCTGCTCCCAGCACATGGTAGGCACTCGGTAATTTTTTGAGCAAATGAATAGTTGTTGAGTAACTATAAATTATTTAGTAAGCCTGATCTTATTTATTTTTTTTAAAGATTTACTTATTTATTTATGAGAGAGAGAGAGTAGGGTGGGGGGAGTGGAAGGAGAGGGAGAGAGAGAATCTCAAGCAGACTCTATGCTGAGCATGGAGCCCAACGTGGGGCTCGATCCCATGACCCTGAGATCACAATCCCACTCGAAACCAAGAGTAGGCCGCTTAACTGACTCAGCCACCTAGGTGCCCCAAGCCTGATCTTGTTCATTTTCTTACTTTCCTTGTTTTCTCTATTTCCGCTTTCTTCATATTGTTGTATTTCAACCACACTACATGCCCTATTGATGGTGACTTTAAAGAAGTTTATATTAATGTGAAAATAGTATAGATGATTCAGAGAAATTTTGAAAATATTCACTGGAAATTATACATCCCATCCCATTCATACCCTCTGCCTGGCATGTGATCATTAGCTCAGGATAATACAGATACTGGCTGCAGTTTTTAAAAAAAGTTTCCTTAGAGATACAAATCCCCATCAAACCAAATACAAAAAGACCACAAAGGAGAGAAATACAGACAGAAAGACAGAATATGAATATTTATTTCCTCCAGTGCCTTCTGAATAATTTCCATTCAGTCCATGAACCTTGTGGAAACTAGATCAGTTATTTCATATTTTCCATGACCCAATTCAACCTATTGCCCTTAGGCTGGTCAGAACTGGAGCTAGGTTTCTGTTGGATGTTAATAGGAAGGTAACAGAAAATCATGGAGATAAAAAATAAAGTGAGGAATGAAAGCAAGATGGCAGGACAGGGGTGAGCTGGCCCAAGCTTTGTTGTTCCAACAACCACAGAAGAGATTCCTGGGCCCCCAGCTGGTCTCCCCCATATTCCCACTTCACTTGCAGTCTTTCCTCCTTCTTCCTGGGCTGGGTTCTGAGCTGATGGACAAGGAATTAGAGCACATTCTTTTGGTTTTATCCCCCCAGGGTACAAGTAAGTCAGAACAACTAGAACAGTCATACCTTTAGGGTCAATCTTTCCCTGATGTTTTGCTATTCTTTGTGTTTATCTGCTATTAGGAAATTCTCAAAGGAGAATTATAAATATTATCAAGTGGACCTTGATAAGTTCTAGAAAAACTGTTCCTTCCTTGGGGAGTCCTTTACCTGTGCAAAAGCAGGTGAGTCTATGGTCATTGAATCTGAACGTGAGTTTATCAGTGAACATGATTTCAAGCAGCCCGCCCAAGTATTTGTTATTTGATTAAGTAACTATCTACATTTTTAAAACCAATCTTTATTTAATTTAAACTAATGGGAGGGATTGGTGAAGAGGCCAGTCGAGTTAGTGAAAATGAACTGTGACATTTTTTACAAAATGGAATTTATTTTCACTCACAAAAACTTGCAGCTAATAATATTTTTCAAGGAGAGATCCTGCCAGATCAAAGAGATAAGAATTGATTATTATTAGTACACTGTTTATATACAAATGATGATGCCAAAGGACTAAAAAAAGTTTTGTTGAATTAAGGAGATTAATGTATATCTTTTCCCTAAAATCTTATTTTGGGGGTTGATATATGTTAATCTAAGCTATTTCTTAATTTTTATAAGTTTAGAATTACAGCAAAGAGAATTTTTAAACTGCATATGTGAACAACACATTGGTTCATACAAAAAGTGGGAAGAAAATATTTGAAATTAAAATTATTTAAGAAAATCTGGACCATGCCACTCCAGCGACTATAAAGCTTATGGTTGGTTATAGCCTGGGCGTAATTTCTTTAAGTCTGCAGGCATAGAAACTGAGGCCAAGGACGTGACGTAGTTCAATTACAATAAAATTTCTGATAGGTATAGACAAAAGTAACCTTGAATACAAGTCACTCCAAACTGTAGTTAAAAATGTTTTGGTTATTCATTCTCCCTATTTGGTAGAATTATATTTCACCTTGATATCCTTGCAAACTTTTCCAAAGTCTTTCTTAGATACATCTATGGGCTTATATAATACGTACATAACAGTTATACAGGTTTTGGGAAGTTATTCCATCTAGTTATTCATTTAGTTAATACTAATCGATCATGATGCATTCACAATACTCTTAATTTTTATTCTTTTGTGTTGGGAACTTCTATGTTCCCTTTCAAATTCAGCGTTTCAGCCACATTACATTTGTGGTCATTCTTTGTTGTTGTTGTTTAAATGAATATGTGACATTTAAAATTAATTAAGCACCCTTTTTTTAGATGTTTTCTTGCATTGTAATCAGATTAAATTAAGAGGATAAAATGAGATTCAGTTTGAGACAACTGCAACCTATGACTACAATAAGGTCTTAATTCATGTTTGAATGAATATATTTCATCAGCATTTTTTATAAGTTCCTTACATGATTCCTCTATTTTACATATTTACAATGAATTAGGCCTAATAAGATCAGTTTGAAACCTAACTGAAGTCAGCGCAGAGATGTTTGGGGACCTCACACCCATTTTCTAATATTTAGTTCTCGGGCATTTCCTAAACTTGGGAGAATTTTGCATTGTACAAGCCATGAAGAAATTTGAATGTTAAAACAATTGTTCTTTTTCTTTTATTTCCCTTACTTCTGTGGAAATTAAACAACCGAAAAAACTTTAATTCAATACTGTATTATGCCTGAGGTTTTAAATACACAAAAGTCAGTAAAATAAAAGTGATGGTTCCTAGAGCAAGTATAATTCAGACATATTGCACATATATATTAAAGCATAAAAGTTAACACCATATGTACAAAATACTACGCGGGCTCGTTTGTGTCACCACTGATAAATGCACAACTCCTATAGGAGCTGTGAGCTCTTATAAGAGCCAGGATTTGAGTCCCAGATATGAGAGAGGTTTAGGTACAATTGTGGGAATACTGCTACAGTTCTTCTGTAAATTTTAAATTTTAACTAGGAAACTGTAGAAGTGAAAATTTCATTAGGGAAACAATTCTAAAACTTCTAATTTTTATAACCACAGATTTGCTCCTCTGTTATAAATTCATTAAGGTCTTTGCTATTCATGGTCTTTGTTGGTCGTTTATTAATTTTTTCAACAAATATGTGTTAAGAGTTTACCAGGAGCCAGACTATGTGAAATACCTGGGTCATCAGCAAGCCAGATGATAATTCTTGCCATCGTGTTGTTTACATTCTGTGAGGAAAGGCAGACAGCAAATAAAACACATAAGTAAATTATAAAATAGGTTGAGAAGTGATAAGTGCAATAAAAAATGAAAAAAGAACAGGGTAAGGAGTGTAGGAGGCTAGTGGATAAGTTGCAATATAATAATAGGAGAAGATGGGAGAAAAGACTGGAAGGTAGTAAGGAAGTCAGCCAGGTTTGTAGGTAGGAGAAGATGGTTCCAGGCAAAGCAAACAGTCGGAACTAGAGCCCAAAGGCAGAAGCAGGTCTAGCATATTCAAGATGGAGCTGCAGCGTGGCTGGAAGAGTATAAGTGAGAAGGAGAGTCCTAGGAGACGGGGTCAGAAAGTTGATAGGAGGCTAGTTCAGGAAAGGCCTATAGGCCATTATCTGAGATTTGACTATTACTCTGAGCAAACTAGGGTTCACTCCTAGCGTTTTGAGCAGAGAAGTGACGCGATCTGACTTCACTTTTAAAAGGGTCGTTCTGTCTTTTGTGTTGAGAATAAACAATATGGGGAGGACTATAATAACAATACAGTATAGGGCCTTATTGGAGTCTCTTAGAATAATCCAGACGGTAGATTTGAACCAGGCTAAAAGCAGTGCAATAGGTGAGAAACATCATGCTTTGGAACTAGTTTGAAGGTAGAACCAAAGGATTTCCTAATGGGTTGGGTGTGGAGTGGGAGAGTGAGAAGGTAATCAAAGATGGCTCCAAGTTTTTTTGCTTGAGCAACGCGAAAGATGGTGTTGCCATCATCTTAGATATATGATTGCTCATGAAACACGTTTGGAAAGAAAGATGGGAAGTTTAGTCTTGAACTTGTTGAATTTGAGATATCTTTTAGATAGCCAAGTGGAGATGTAGTCAGTTGGACCTAAGACTGTGGAATTCAAGAGACAAGTCTGGGAGGCAACATAGAGCCTCTAGGTGGTCTTTGAAGCCATGTTTGAATGTAGTCATCAAGGGAATGAGTGTAGATGGAGAAAAGAATAGGGCCAATGACTGAGCTCTGGAGTACTCCAACATTAGGAGGTCAGATGAAGGAGCGTGAACCAGCAAAAGAGACTGAGAAGAAATGCCTGGTGAGGGGAGAGAAAAGTAGTCGGCTGGGTCAAATGTTGCTGATAGATGAAGTAATATGAGGACTGGACATTGACCACTAGATTTAGCAATGTGGTTGCCATTGGAGACCTTGATAAGAGCAGTTTCAGTAGAGAGGTGGGGACAAAAGCTTGACTGTGATGGGTTCAAGAGAAAAAAAAGTGAAGAAAATATGCATGACTCTTTATATATTTTGGTAAAAAGGATAGCAAAAAAAATGGGATGATAATTGGTAAAGATAGTGAGGTCAAAAAAATGATAGGCTGCTAAGTATTTAACCACTGGTTCTCTGGGGAAAAAAAGAAACAGTTCTGATTTGTAGCTTTTGCCAATTTCAGTAGTGTAAATACCCCCATCATGGCTGATCTCACTGAGTTTAAAGGAGATGGCTCTTGAAAGCTGGCATGAGCCAACCCTAGCACACCACTGGGTCAGCAGAGATTTTACTTTGTTTTAAGATGAAAAATAACAGCTATTTTGTATATTCTGAAGGGGTTAATCCAGTAGATAGCTAAAAATTGCTGGTGTAGTCAAGAAAGGAATGAATTGCTGGATCAAATTTTTCAGAGTAGGTGAGAAGGAATGCGATCCGGTGCACAAGTAGAGGGATTGGCTTTAGATAGAATTATATATAATTCATCTATATTAATAGTGGAAAAAGCCAGGACATATAGTGAAGACTCTGTAGATAGTTGTGGTGAAGTAGTCTCTATGCTCTTTTGCATGGAACAGAAACCCACTTAATATAAAGTTAAAAAAAATAGTGAAATTTCGGACGAATATAGTGGTAGCTCAGAAAACCCAATGGGACTAGTTGCAGCTGAGCCTCATGACAGGACTCATCTCTTCTTTCTTGAGTTTCAGAAATATTCTTTTCTACCTCTGGGGACTGACTCTCTTTCCTCTATTTTCACATGGCTCAAATTCAGCTTCCCTGTTCAAGGGTCCAACAGAGAAAAGCTAATTACAAATAAGGGAATCTATTAGCTTAGTTTATGTCACTCTCTACTACTGGTCCAATCAACATAGATCAGAGGAAGGAGCCACTGGCCAGTTAGCAGGGAAGATTTACTCTAAGGGGCTAGGGCAGGGTCTCTAAGCAGGGTGGAGCTTAGGATGAAAAGGTGGACATCTCCAGCACAGTCACAAACAGTTTGGGGCAACTATTGGGTGGATGTACTTCTGTGTCATCAAGTATTTTCATTTTTTCATTTGTGTATTTATCCAACAATTAATTATTGGATATCTGTCATGTGCCAGGCATTGTGGTAGGCAAAGGAGGTATGAAAATGAATAAGAATGAATCTGTTCCCTATCCTCAAAGTGTTTCCATTTTTTCTAAGATGTTTACAGTCTTCATCATGATGGTGGCGATAGTGTTAGCTGATTATATCTTAAGGATCAAATGTTGAGAACATTTTGTACTATTTACTATACAAATGTTACTAATTAGCCCAAAGGTATCATATACTACATGCATTGTTAAAAAAAAATCATTTATTGCCATTTTACTCACCTATTAAAAATAAATTATTTGTGGTAATTTTTTATACTTTAAGTTTCATAGATCATTTAGTCTCTGTGAGAAAAGGAGCATGGATTAATTACTTTCATATACTGAAAAAGATATATTACCTCATGCTGATGTTTGAGATAATTCGTTTGTCTTCCAAATTATTTTTTGAGTCATATAATATATATATGACATTGTTAAAGACTTAAACATTACAGAAGGGAATAAAATGAAAGCTAAAATCTCCCTGCCTGAGCTCTTCCCCCCTCTTAAGACTCCCAGTCTCACTTCCCAGAAAGAAATACTACCAATCATTTCATATGTAGACTTTGTGAAATTTTTAATGTATATTTAACATATTCATACACACATAGACATGGTCTTATGCACCAAAAATACTTGATGCTTGTTCTTTGAAATTCCCTGCATATATTTCTTCTTTAAGAATATTTATGGCATTGGGCTAAGAAATAACTTGAATCCCAAGGACTAACTTTCTCCCTTGAACAGATCTGAGATGGAAACTCTGGATAACTATATCTCTGCGTGTAAAATTAATCCCATTTTACTAAATTGTATTTCAGAGAAATTGTATGACTTGATCATGGTCACATAATTAGCAAATGGCACAGGTGAGATTCAAACCCACACCCTTATTGTACTGGACTCTACTGTCCCTAAATGATCTTGACTCTTAATCATATATAACTATGTTCCTTTTTCATTACTTTCAAAAAACATTTCTTTTTCCATGCTTTTACAAACCTTGCTATGATACCTATTGGTAATGGAGGTGCCATGTCTGAAATGGTATGCTCTCCATGGTAATGAAATAACTACAAGTTTACTTCTTTGAATTGAAAATTTTTCATGTTTCTGTGAACTCAGAACATTTTTCAGTTTTGACTCTTGAAGCTGATTAACTCTTTAAAAATGTACTGGGGCTATTTTCCTGAAGGATAATTTTTCTTATGGTTTTTGGTTGCCAAACTTGGTTGACAGATTCTCTCTCCTCCCTTCCTTTAAGAACAACAGGTAACTGCCTTGAAAAGAAGAAATGCATATTTTTAAGCATCTTTAAGGCCAAATATTCTGGTGAATAATTTCTTTGTTGGCTGAATACTTGAGCCTCAGCTTTGATATGTGTGTTCCCTTTAAGAAAACAGTATCCCTATTTTTAAGGCTAGAAAATATATCCTTAATTTTTTCAACGAGAATTCTGCAATTCTACAATTCTAATTGCAGATAGAAAAAAGAACGATGGGGGCGCCTGGGTGGAACAGTGGTTAAGCGTCTGCCTTCGGCTCAGGGCGTGATCCCGGCGTTCTGGGATTGAGTCCCACATCAGGCTCCTCCGCTATGAGCCTGCTTCTTCCTCTCCCACTCCCCCTGCTTGTGTTCCCTCTCTCGCTGGCTGTCTCTCTCTCTCTGTCAAATAAATAAATAAAATCTTAAAAAAAAAAAAAAAGAAAAAAGAACGATGGGCAGAGCTCTTTTTAGTATTTTGGGTATTGGACCTTTTCTGTTTCAGTCTGTAGACTATAGGAATCCTTAAAGCCCATTATGAGCATTTGTTTTTCAGACCATTATCACCATACATCACATTCTTGCACTATCTCTTTGTATTATAGTTTGTTTGTTTTTGGATAGGATCCTGAGAAAGTTTTCTTTTGGAAACTTCAGTCACCTACATGCTAAAGAAAATACACCTCTCTTAATCATTGAAATATTAATTTGGGGCTATAAAAAAGTGAAACCAGTGTCATCAATGATATGGGAAGTGAAAAATATCCACTGAGTAATATGGAGAATGAACAGTGTCAACTTTGCAAATTGCCCACACTTCATTTCCTCTCTCCTTAGCCAATATGCTTACTGCTCTATCTTTCCAGCAAGTCAATGACTTTTACTGAGAGCCCACCATATGTTAAACAGCAATGTAAGTGTTGAGGGGAGATACAAAAGAACAAGAAAATAGGATAATTCTCTGGAGGAATATATAATCTAGTTTCCTTTTTTGCCCTTGCCTTTCCCAGTCAATCTCTTTGTTTTATTCCATTTAAGTTCTCATTCTACAGGGTCTTCAAACATCTATCCCATGGCTACCATGTTCTTTTTTTTCCTTTTTGTACTCTCTATTCCACTTGGAAATACAGTTCAGGAATTTTGGTTTCTAATTTTTTTTTTTTAACACAGGCCATATGATATATGACTATGAAAAGTAAGATAATAAATATTGTAAAGACAATTTAATGATGCTCACAACACCCCAGATATACATGTGTGTGTGTGTGTGTGTGTGTGTGTGTATACATAGGTGTGTGTGTGGAAAATCCTGCAGGCCTAGGATAGCTATGTGCTTCAACAACTGTATCCAACATGTGTATTCAACAATACACATTTATATATAATCTATAAATGATCAAATTGAGTGGTATTACTGATAAAACACACATAGCTGTTAATATGTATTTATTCATAGTCATTTTAATTATAGTTAATTTTAGGGACTAATTGTAATAACATTTGACAACTTTAATTAGACTTCTCCCAAAAGTGCTGGGTCAACACAGGTGAATAACCCTGAAAATACCCTATATGCATTTACAGACTTGGAGGAATCACTGCTAAGACTTTGTCTACACTTAGTATTTCCAGTATCCTATCTCCATCTTTTACCATTGAAATTCTATAAATCTGTTTTTGGCGATGGAGGGAAAGGCTAATGTTAAAATAATATATATCTTTTGCAAATATTCTGAGCAGCTTAATAATGTCCTAGATGAAGAGAATATATACTCAAAGCAAAGAATATAAAAATGTCTCTCTCTCTTTCTCATTTTCTCAGTGGGAAAGAAGCAGAAAGGATTGAAGGGGTGGGATGATAACTATACAAACTGAAAGATTTGCAACACCACATTAAATGCCTCCCCTTGTGTGTTTGTATCTCTGCCTATTCGATTTAGTTCTATGACACTGTACGAGCTAGTGTGCAAGAGAGGCAGTTGTCAGAAAATAAATATAATTAATTATAATTTAATCAATTTGCAAATTTACTGTGGTTAAAAGAGAAACAGAACCACTATAAATCTACTCAAAACAAACACCCTAGATATAAGAAGACATCTACTGTTTAGAAATATGTATTGGGGCGCCTGGGTGGCACAGAGGTTAAGCATCTGCCTTCGGCTCAGGGCGTAATCCCAGCGTTGTGGGATCGAGCCCCACATCAGGCTCCTCTGCTATGAGCCTGCTTCTTCCTCTCCCACTCCCCCTGCTTGTATTCCCTCTCTCGCTGGCTGTCTCTATCTCTGTCAAATAAATAAACAAAATCTTTTTTTTTAAAAGAAATATGTATTAATAAATGCCATGCAGTGTTTCCTGCTACGTGCATAAAATCTATGCTACCTACCCATCTGAGGAGTAGCCATGTACTTGACATGTTGTCAACCTAACGTAAAAAGGAAAATGCTTAACATTCAAGAAAAAAAAAATCTTGAAATTGTAAAATAATTAGGAAAAGAGGAAGTGTTCAACAACACGCATTATAGTTTAAATAGAGGAAGTAGGGTTTTTTATTAGAAAAATAAAACTATAAATTGATATTTTTGAGTATTGGTTGAGTTCTTCAAGTAGATTGAAAAACAAAGAGATAAAGCCCTAAAGCCACGAGAAGGCATTCCTTCACGGTGACCTTGGCAAAGCAGTGCTGGGCTCTCTTCAGTCAGGATGGGGCACAAGGCACTCCTGAATTAGTGTTAATCTGGGTTGATAAGGCAAAATCTTTGATGATTTCGGAATGGAAGGTAACTTTGATGAAGGTACTAGTTGGCTAGCCTGATCCAAACACCACCATGGGATTCATGTTTAACAAGTTGATAAGAGTAAGTTGATGCATTGGAGCCAGAGCTCGTGACATTGAAGTGAGAGTGTTTTGAGAGGAGGAAGTAAGAGCCATGATCTGCAGGAGGGACTGGCCAGCAAAAACAAGACCAAATTAGACCATCGTCATATTGGACATAGTTTTTGGTCAATCACTCTGTTTTGGTGTACATCATTTCAGAAGTTAGAATACATCCATAAAGTCAAAATTTTATGCACACACACATGCCCAGTTTTCACATGAATAACAATGTATTTCGTTTCTACATTTCAATATATGTATGGATTTATATATTCATATATAAACATATTAATATATCAACCTCATCTTTTTAAAAAAAAGTAGTTGCATGTATTCCATTGTCTAAATGCATCATAATTAAATTAGCCAATTGGATGTAATTTTAACTCAGTTTACATCGACTCCGTTTAAAACGTGTATTTATTAGCTTTGTCTTTATCATGATTTTGGTGATGTACGACCTCCATCTCTCCATTATCTTGATTAACTAAAAACTGACTACATATTAATAGGAAACTTAATGGAAAAGCAGCATTTAAAATTAACTTCAGGGATGCATGGGTGGCTCAGTTGGTTAAGCGTCTGCCTTCGGCTCAGGTCATGATCTGAGGGTCATGGGATCAAGTCCCGCATCGGACTCCTTGCTCAGCGGGGAGCCTGCTTCTCCCTCTCCCTCTGCCCACTGCTCCCCCTGCTTGTGCTCTCTCTCTGACAAATAAATAAATAAAATCTAAAATAAATAAATAAAAATAAAATTAACTTCAAATTTTACACTAACAGTAGTGAATATCTGATGATATGTAGTTATAGATTTGTTCTGTAGGTTTGTTATAAATTTTTAAAGGAATACAGAGACATGTTGGTTGATAGCAACTCTAACAAAATATTTCTAGGAAATAGAATCAGGACTCCACGCAGATTGACCATCGGTTTAAACCTGGGAAACATTTTTAGTGGCTATATACTTCTGCATTAATGGAAAAGAAGGAAATTATCTTATGGGGTGGTTAGTAATTTTAATTTTTGTCCTCCTGGCTGACATTTTTTTCTTGTCGGGCCATGCTCTAGACTGTTATTTAAGCACCTTTCCTGGTATAGCCTATAGCTTTACAGCAATTTCCAAAACTTACTTCCCTTTTAAAGTCCCTTCACTATCTTTGATTCCTTTAGATCTCTTCTCCTGTGATTGTATTTTTCTTAGCGTGGAACTTTCTTATATTAATTTCCTTTCCGCAGTTCAACGAATTCTGAAACATCAATTACTTCTAGATGCTCTGTCCACTGTTTACAGTTTTGCGTGCAATTTTTTCTCTCTAGATGACATTGAAGGATAGGAGCCCCAGCGAGCTTTTCCCATTCTGTCATTATTTTTACTCAAGAGACTGCATTTAGTTAAATTTAGTTAATCTGAAAATTCGTAGTAGTCTTTATCACCTGATATCTCCTCATCTAGCTTTTGTTTTACAGTATGAAAGGCATCAAATGTACGTCTCTCTGACCATCTGTCTTCATGCACACACACGTATACACGCTGTCCGCATACATATATGCATGGATAGATAGGATTCAGTTTCTCTTTCTTCGCTTTGGGTGACATCTGTTGTGTGCTCTCCTATGGCAATATTCGAGTTCTACTTTCATTTAGAGGATTAAGGTTTATTTTTTTCTCCCTGGTGTATGGTTATTTAGGTCCTTTCCCCATTAGCAAATTACATACAAACCCAACTTCTGTAAGCAAAACAGTTTCAAGAAACCAGGGTTTTTTAAAAAAATTATTAAATTACAAGCTTGGAGCTTTGAAAATGAGACATCCTAATTTTCCATCCCATTTTGGTGTGCTCTAGTATCACAATATAGTTGTGGATTTTATATACATTTTCAAGCTCTGATTCAGAATGTAGATTGTGATTTAATAGGAAATTTAATTGTGTTAGAAGAGATACTAAATATTTGATAGGTGTTCTGAAGACAAATGTTGTGTGCTTAAAAGAGAGTCATAGTTTAGTAAAGATGAAGACAGAGCTGAATCCCCTGCCTATTAGCTGTGAGCTGAGTGGATTACAGGGGTGTATCCATTTCTTCAGGGAAGTCTAACTGGTACGATGTAATTTACTTTGGATTTTCAATATCTTTTGGTTACTTCATCTCCTAAAAGGATAACTTCGAAAGTAAATTGCAAAAGCAACCATATTAGACCCTTCTGATGAAGAATTAGAAAAACAGATCAATATAAACTGAAGTGTGTATTTTTCTAAATCAGTATTCGCATGGAAACCAAGAAGTGATTTATATGCTTAAAATACAAATTAATCATCAACAGAGTTTTTACATCATACTTTGCAGAGAAAATATTCAGGAGTTGTAATTCAGAGAAAGGTAGTCTCAGCTCCCCGTGATCTAATGATCACAGTATTTGGCCACCAGGACTGTTCCTGTGTGTAAAAACCTATGCACATGCAAACATTCAGATTTTACCAATTGTAATCAATCCAGTAATTATGAGCAATACTTAATCAACTCCCGTAAACTGAAAGGCATTTTCTTAGGCACCTGAGATGTCCCACTGTATGTAAGTGAGAGGGTACCTCTCCCCCATAATCTTTCAGTTCTTGTCCTTTCTCCTGGGTGACAATTCTATAATGTAAGCATCTGTCTACTAAGAACTGAACTGAAACCTCCTATCCATTTTGCATAGAACACTGGACGGCCGTTAAAATGGAAACAATATTTCCTCCTTCCTGATGTGCAAGGGATTTCAATTAGTACCCTGAAGGTAAAAGGGCATAACTCATCACCCAGTACCCAGGCTGTAGAAGATTTTTTTTTTTTAAGAGGTCAAGAACATGATTTTTCTTTCCCAATCTTTGGGAACACAATAACTTAAAAATCATTTTATTAGTAATAATTGGTTATATAAATCCTGATCTTTAAAACATTCTAATTTTCATGGATCCATTTAAAATATTAAGTTTGGAGCAAAATGTGTATAGGTGAGTGAGTGTGTGTGTGTATTTCTGGATTTATTGTTATATCATAGTGACTATTCCTATAAGCATAGGGATAAGTAAAGAATTAGAGCATTCGAACCAAAATCCTTATGATTTAGGTAAAAAGGCATTTATCGTGCGTATGTTTTTCAGGTTGATATATTGTGGTTATGGCTACAAGTGTCTATTTCACCTTTCGGTAGCCTCCGTTTTCATTACAGCGTTTTTCATCTCGTGAATAAAAACATTCAACATTCCTCCAGTGTGTGCACACTTGGCAGATTATTTTACAGAATCAGTCTGTGGCTATAGCTTCTGCATCTATAGATGGGCAGATTGAACCAGACAGTCACTGAATTCCATACTATCTTTAAAGTTCCATGGTTCTATGAAATTTGAGACTAAAACTTCTGCTTTCTTAATGATCTGAGATGAAGTTGCATTAAAATATTTTTTTTGAAGTTAGTATTGCATCTTCAAAAATATTTCAAATATTTCAAATCCTCCACTTTACAATCTCCTGACGGGTAGCAGCACTACTACCAGCTGGAGATGTGGTCCTTCTGAACCTGGCCACACAGGCCTAAGACCAGCACTTAAATACTTTACAAATTGAATTGCACTTGTGTTAGAAACTGATTGATAAAATAAATTACTGTATCTTGTAGGTTAGGATTTGAGTCCTGCAATTGTAGCTGTTACAAATTACCTGAAAACCTTTTTATATTACATTTCTTAGGGCTGTATTTTACAATTGCTCTAATAAAAAATTCTATACAAAAATTGTTTGATATTAATAGCAATCATTAACAACTTGATAGATTCTTGTTAAGTATATTTGCAATACATTTAATCCTATTAAACTCAGGCTTGAGTTGTTTCTTCCAAATATTATAGGTCTTTATGAAGCTAGCAATATAAAGAAGAGATTTCAACCATTTTCGGCCAAAAATTAGGTTTAGCTTAATGGATCAATTTTTTTCTTATTAAACTGCGTCTGACCAGTGCCAAGTAATACATTCAGCATTGATCTTTGTCTCACCCTGCTGTAGCTTGCGTTCTCTTTATGTACATGAAAAATAAGGTGCCAGGAATGAAAACAATGCCTGTATAATACAAATATAGAATTTTTCTCAGACTTCCATTCGGTTTATCATTTCACTTTGTTATTAATGCCTTGCCTGCTGCTTTTCAGAAATGTGTTTTTAAAAAGCACATTTATTTCCATAAAGAATGCTTTCTTCTGGTGTAATTATAAAAAACATACACCATATACTGGAGTACATCAATTGTTTCAGGAGCATGGACAAAACGTATGAGCCCCGTTCGCATGTGCAAACAGCCTATTCTAAATGTGGAGCCCTCCAGGGACTTGACCCATTAACACCAGTGATCTGAAATGTACTGGTTAGAATCGGGGCTCAATTTGAACGTATGTTTTTCTTTTAGTAAAAATAGAAAGATAAATGAAAATGAAACCAGAGTTTTAATAGATACAGAACGTGCATGTGTCAAATTTAAAGTGATGTCAGTACTTCTCTGAAGTGCTTGGTCTCTGAGACAGGAGCCCCCAAACCTCTTCATACCACCGCTGCTCCTGTCTTTCTTCCTCCCCAATACATCCCGCCTACTACTCAGGAGAATCTTATTGCCACCGCTTGAAACTTCCCCTCTGCTTCAAAGTTTCCCCCGGTTCTTCACTGCTCTGAAGGGCAGAACTGAAACTGTACTCTAAAGCTGGGGCATCGATCTTCAACTTGGCTTTTCTCCCTTGTCTTACACTCCCCCGGGACAAATCTTCCACGTCAAGTGTTTCCAAATACACCTTGCACGCTTCTTTGCTCACGCTCTTCCCCTGATTAAAATTCCCTTCCACCCTCCCTTTCTGCTTTCCACCTGTCCCGTTTCTACCAATCCTTCCAGCTCCAATTTCACACGTCATCCTGGCTTCGAAAGGTGACCTGCTCACCCTGCACAGAATGTGCTTTCGTGGATACACAGACTTGGAGTCAAACAAATTTAGCTGGAATACCCCACAGACTACTTGCATGACTCAAGGCGATTTAGTGAACCCTAATTTAGTAATGTCGCCCCAACTTTAAAGTGAAGATCATAATAGTGGGTTTTCTTTAGTTTGCCCAACAATATCTTTTCTCTATTAACTCATCCGTTCCACAAGTTCTTCTCGGCCCTTTTCTTTTCTCCTGCTGCTGCCCCTGAAATGTGGCGACCGTGCGCGCGTGTTGCTCTGCAGCGCGGAGGGTTCCAGCAGACGTCCCCTCCAGATGCAAGCACCGAGTTTGTCAGGTTTGTGTGGCGGAGGTGAGGATGCGGAGGCGGCACGCGCTCCGAGGACTCCCACAACGGGTGGAGAAGGAGGCTTTGTTTTGGCCTTGGAGCACTGCGATCTCTATTTTCTCCTTGCTTGCTGGCGAGAAGGTGTAATAGTACGTCTAGCTCCCTCACTGGGCTTACTTACCGAATATCACCCACTTTCTTTAGAAAGGCCTTCTTGGGTTTTATCTTGGGGAAAAACCATGGTTTGCTAATGTTCATTTCACACACTGGAGAGGGAGAGTGGGGAGAAAGTTCTCCGAGGTGCAGCTGTGCAGAATGGAATTCTTCAAGGCCCTCCCTGCCCGCAGCCCCACAGCCCGCTCCCACTCTTTGAACTTGTTGACTCGACTTGGGCTGATCTTTCCTCTGATGGGTTGGG
Source organism: Ursus americanus (assembly GCF_024610735.1). Taxonomy (NCBI): domain Eukaryota; kingdom Metazoa; phylum Chordata; class Mammalia; order Carnivora; family Ursidae; genus Ursus; species Ursus americanus. Next base: position 25,782,264 of record NC_142133.1, read on the forward strand.
CTACAGCTTCTCTTCTGGTCTTCTGTCCTTTCATTTACTGCCATTTGCTTTGGGTCCGTTTCCTCCAACCTTATGGGGTGGCTTCTGGCTTGTTTTCTTATTTACCAGAACTCTTAGGGTTTTATTCTCTGGGAAACAAACAAAACCAAATCTCTTCTGCCTTTTCAGCAAGACTTAGAAAGGAAGACGAGGCAGCCCTGGGTGCTTGGTTTGCTTTCTCAAGCTGGAATCAAGGTCAAGGGCTGACCTGACAGAACTGGACTTTAGAAAGCTGACTGTGCCCGTAGGGGGAGGGTGGAAGGGGGAGGAGCAGAAGCTGGGAGGCTGGGTAGGAGGGTGGACCACGGGTTTGGGTATAAGATAGTGAGGGTTCCAACCATGGGAGTGGCAGCAATAGGAAAAGATGAAAGCCTGTTGGATATTTTCAAAATTAGTCTTGAATTTTAGGAGGCTTAAGAATATAATGCTGTGTGCTAAGCAGAGTTCCAGGGATAGACACTCTGGGAATGGTACACATCTTAAAGTTTTATGTGTTGGAGTCCTGGACACTGAGAAATGGTGTTTAAAGTGATGATCCGGAGGTAGTGCAAAATCCTTAATTACGAAAGTAAGAATTCATTATGCACGCCAGACTGCAGTTTCTAGGGCAGATCTAAAAAACACTTTCCACTAGGGCTAAAAGAATAAGGCTTTAAAATGATACTGTTTTCTAGTTGTGCAGAAACTTCAAATAAGCAGGCTTCAAGAATCCAGAGGCCCTCACATCTGTTATTTGTTTGTTTGTTTTCAGTCAAGAAGGAGATATGATGGAAATTCTACCTTTAGTCAGTTATGTGACTAAAACTTACGTTGGAGGGACTTAAGAATTGTCTTGCTTTTAATGCAGGGCAAGCAAAGCTAGAGTCACCAGACTGCAAGGTGACTAAATGTATTTCAGAGTTTCAGTAGTGATGTGTGTTTCTGTTTGTCTTGGGATTTAAAAGAAGCCAAACAAATGCTTACAACAATTTCTCTCGTTTCTTTGATGGCATTAGGGCATGCTTCATATTTTGATGTATTACATAAACTTCGAGCATTAGAGGAGCAGTGAGAAGAGATGGAATTTGGATCACATTTGGCATGATGATCATTGTACTCATCCTGTAAGAAGAAAAATAGAACAACACTACATATTATGGGTCTATTAAAAACGCAACTTTGTCAAGGAAATTTTTCCTTTTCATAATAGTTCGGTAGTTACTCCATTACAATGTAAAATGGTATGGGCAGAGTGATTAACTGTATTCCCAGTGAAGTACACGTCTATTTCCTTTGCAGATGTGCACTTTATAATTTCTTCTGTTCATAATTTACGTATTGCCACACAATTCCCTCTTCTCCTAATAACAAAATAAGTGCAAAATGATTTATGAAACTTTTGAGTCTTTTCCTTTTTTTATTAGATCATTAAGAATATTCTAATAGATTCTTTTCTTCAGAGAAAATCTATTTCCATAGATTTCTGCACGTTGTTGGAGAATGTTTTCTTTCATTTACTCCTCTCTTTCTGTTTTTCCTGCCTCTTTGTGTTTATTTTAGTCAATAAATAGATGAAAAGAAATGCCTGCCTAACAAAATGCAAAGTGTATTTTTGTTTGCTAGTTGATAAATTGTTTAGAAAAGATGTGGGGAATGATAAAAATATAACCTGCATTTGCAAGGCACTTTTTAAAACTTTCTAAAGCAGCATATGTATATTGTGTCCCACTGTGGCTCCTTCATGGTCCTATGAGTTAGTGGGTCCAGGCGTTACTTTCCTAAGATGGGGATTGAAATGCCCATTTGAGGAGAGTTCAGGTGACTCATCCAAACCCCCATAGCTCATGGGTACGATCTTCATACGTAGATTACGGCAGAGACAAGTCTTGATTCACATCTCCTAGCTCTCATTTTGGGAACTACCTTCTACTATGAGTAAAGCACAAAAGCGGAGTCCGGAGTTGACAATAAATGAACAAAGAAAGAAAGAAACAAAGTATTTATTATTTCCGGCAATCTTCCTAATTGACATTAACTTCCAGTATCCTTATATTGATTGTGCAGACATGTTGTTTGGCAATCTGCCCTGATTATTAAAATAGCCCAAGTAAACAGATTAGTTATGGGCTGTCTTCCACAACACATGCATACACATGGCCAACATTATAGGATCTAGAAACCAGAGGGAGGCCTCCACAAGGCCAGCATCCCGATTTTAAACATGAAGAGACCAAGGCTTGGAAAGACCCAATGACTTGTCCAGGATCACACTGTGATTAGTCTTAGATCCACCAATGAAAATTCAGCCTTTCTTACTTCCAGCCTAGACATCAATCAGGTCTTCTCCTTAGCCATCTCTTCCCATTCACATACTAGTTATTTTTCAAATCATTGATAACTCGAGCTCTTTACAAGGAAATTTCTAGCTCTTCTAAGTCACGCATGAGATGAGAATGTCATAGGTTTTCTGACTAGTGTTTCAAAAATACAAACATACATACATACATGGTAAGTTGGAGAGGGTGGCAGAAAGAATAAAGATTTCTACTAGACTCTTGCGCACAGTGTAGCACAGGGGCCAGCAACATCAGGGCTCTCTAGCCCCAGGCCAGACCAGTCTGAATCTGCAAGACCCCCTATATGATCGGTATGCACATTATGGTTGAGAAGCTTTGCTCCAGATCTAAGGTGAGGAGAGTGAGGTTTTGTTTGCTCTTTTTCCATCTATTCTTTTTTTTTCTTTTGCTTTCTTTCTTTTTCTTTTTTCTTTTCTTTTCTTTTCTTTTCTTTTCTTTTCTTTCTTTCTTTCTATTTTTTTTTTTTTTCTGAGAGAGAGAGAAAGAACAAGAGACATGGATGGGGCAGTGTGGGGGAGCGCAGAGAGAAGGAGAGGGAGAGAGAGAATCTTAAGCAGGCTCCACGCTGAGTGCAGGGCTCAACAAGGGGCTCAGTCTCACAACCCTGAGACCGTGACCTGAGCCAAAATCCAGAGCTGGACCCTTAACCAACTGAGCTGCCCAGGTGCCCCCATCAATTCTTTCTTCTAATGCAAAACTGTCTTTAAGTAAGAAATTGTCAAGATTTGGCTTTCTGAAAAAGTGGGCGTGGCTGTTTAGCTTCTACAATTTATTCTCTGACACATTAGATACCTTTATAAGAACTATCTCCCCCAGAGTTGTAAGATGCTGTATCTTAAAAAATTGTTCTCTATATGCCAGATATTAGAAGTGTCTGAAGTGCTGTTTTATGAAAAGCTTAATGAAGTAATATATTGTATTATAGACACATTATTCATGATGTTGGGAATCCTCCGTTTGGAATGCAGTTTTCAGATTTGTCTTCATTTTGTAAAACGCTTAGTCTTATAGGTCCCATCCAACTATTATAGTGTTGAAAAGCTCTAAAGGGAATTAATTTTGTGTCTAAAATTTTAGCAATAAGTGAAGCAATCTGAAATCAATAACGTATTTGTATGTAAGCAAATGACCTCCATTGAAAAAATATTTACCTGAGTGAAACACAGACCAGTGATACTAGACTTTAAAGTAAACATTAAGTTTGCCCAGCGTTTATATAATATTTTCAAAAAATGCAAATGGAAATGGTTCTCATTATTGACATGTCTTGTATTATTCAGAGGAGACCAGGGTTAATGAAAGCACAGTCTAATGTTTTTGCAATCCAGACTTGTTTCCCTATTTTCCCTATTTTGTAACAAGGCTTTCTGGTACTAACAAGCTCAGTGAGGTGAGAAAAGAAGGGCCTGACCAGTGTTTTAGGAGATGAACAGGGGCTTAAACAGGAGAGAGGATAAGACAGTCTTGGGAAAGATCCAGGTTTATGAAACCTGAAGTGTGTACACCTTTGAGTCCCTTTTTAAGATAAATTGTGCAAATTATAAAGAGAGAATAGGGTAGAGAGTCTTGTAAGTGGCCCATGCAAATGCTTCCTGATATCCACCTCTGGGAAGGTATTCTAATTAGATGGAACAGTATGAACAGAGGAGCAGGCTTGAGATGCGTGCATGGATACAGAGCTGTCTATACGTAAGACCGAAGAAGACAGTTTAATCCACTGTCACTATTCCAGGCAGAGGAATCGTGTAGAGGTGAAGAAGGTATAAAATATGGAGACCATCCCACCACCATCACTGCAGGGAGAAGCGAAACCCTTCACCACATGCTTCACCCTACCCCTGCAGCTTTTTCCCTGCCATATGGGCCTTTCTTAGGATTTAGGAACCGAAGAGTTGTCTGGCTTTTTCCAAATGTTACTAACTTTTAGGTGGAAAAAGCAGCTTAAAAATAAACCCTGGCTCTGAAAGTGAGTTGACAGATTTCCCGTGAGTACGGTGGTGCCTATGTTTATTTTACCTAAGTTGTAAAAGTACTGGAAATGAGAGAAATACTTTCAGTGGCAATAGAGAACAATCTACGTGTTTAAAGGGGTCCATGTTTCTTTCATAAACTTTTTATGGGAATGGATTGGTTTGTCCCTGGTGTGTATGCAGCAACATCGTTTGTGGGTTACTAGATTCTAAGGTAGTGAAAGGAATTCCAGTTGCCTTCCTCTCCCCACCCCACCCCTGCCAACACTTCATAATATTCCCCAATTAATTTGAATTCTCAAAAATTATTTTTATTCATTTAAAAGTTACATAGCACTTAGAAGAATTGCCAAGTAATTAAGCTTAAGAAAAAATAGTGATCCTAGAAATGTTTGGGGCTCTGTAGACTAAAGAAATAAATTAATGAATGTGTTTAGGATGTGCCAGGATAATAAGGTTCCCAGCAATTCCTGGCTGAGAAAATTCTGTACTTCCGAATCCCATGTCTCCTTCATTCATCATAGTCTTGGGAGCTCCTAATTTTAAACTAGCGTGTAGGTGTCTCTCTGCTCACAATAGAACAAGTGAATCAATAAGAGATGAATAGTTTGGGAAGATTTCAACGGCTCCTGCACCTACTTTCATTGCACGCAGGTCACAGATGCATCAAGGTCAAGAGTTACTTATACACACTGTGATTTGGGTCCAACAGAAGCATTCTCTTGAGTGGCATTCTCTTGAAATGTATTTGCAAACACACGGCAATTTAGATTAACAAAGGCAATCCACATTGCTGATATATTTGCAGTAGCGGAAGAGATGCTCAAATTCAGGATTCAAATGCAAAGCCAAAAGGAGAGACTTGAATTTAAAAATCAAAACAAAACCAAACCTCACTGGCCAACTTGTATGGTTCCCCCAGTCTTTGCTCTCCTTGGATTTTCCTCATTCTAATACATTTACTTCTCTATCTGGTGAAATCCCAAATTGCCACTTCAATTTATCAGCCTGGCACGGTCTCATAGAACAGATCCTAATCCCAGTGTCAGCGCCACTCTACAAGGCCTCCTCCTGCTTTAACTTGGTGCTGAGTTGCCCTGGATACAGCTCCCTGCCTAACTTGGTGGCCCTCACAGGGGGCACTTCCAGCCCGCAGGCAATGCAAATGAGTACAGGAAATATTACATTAATTTCTAGGCACTTCAAATAAGAGTTAGAATGAATCCCTAACTAAATTGGTAGGGAGCAGTTAGGTGACTGCCTCTCCACTCCTGGGTAAGGTGTCTCCCTGCTGATTGACAGGTTGTCCGCTTCTGAGCAGGGGAAAGGGCTGAGAGTTTAAACTTGGCTCCCGCCCACATGGCTTTGACTTAAGCAGGGGAAAGCATCGTCACAGTCGCTCAGGTATATTTTCTCTTAAAATCCTGCTCTATTTTACGCACCTGTATAAAAATAGAAGTACTTACATGTATATATGTATGGAGGGGGGCTGCGTATGGTCTGGAGTATATATGTCCATAGGAATTTTAATATGCCTGCGTTTGGGAAGGGCTTGGTGGACAGCTTGTTAGGGGTGCCCTCTGCCTGTCCAGATCCTATCATCCCACAGTCCCATCCCTCTGCCTCCGTGAAACGGACATTCGTGTTCACTGGAACCGCCATGATGCTTATTGAGAAGCAGGAGACTATGGTCTATGGAAGCACGTCCTCTAGGCTGAGACTTTCTAGGTCAAAAATCCGCCACGCATGGCCTGTGTGTTCCTGAACAAGTTTCTGAACCCTTCTGTGCCTTGGTATCTTCATCTGGAAAAGGGGGGATAATGGTAGTAACAAACTGAATAGGGTAGATGTGATGATTAAATCAGAACAGTCATATTGTATATAATAAATACACAAGAAATGTTGCCTATCATTTCCTTACAATGTCAGCAAGAAACAATAGAATATTATATATCATGAATGACCAAACTAAAGCTTACAGTAGTTATAATGGTTACCTAACATGTGTCCATGTTAGCAAGGGTGGAGCAGGGAACTCCATCTCTAGTCTGTCCGACACAGAAGCCCTTGTTCTTATCCATGTGTTTGCAGACCCCTGCTTTGGCCCGTGTGTTCGTATCGCCTGTCTCCCTATCCAAGATCCCGCATTATACCTTGGGGCGGCACCCACTGCGCCCCTGGCAATGTGAGCCTAGAAGATGCATAATACAGATACATCAGTGGATTTATTTGCTAGCACATCCCTGCCTGCGATGCTACTGACCACTTCTTAGGCTTCTCTCTGACAACACACTTCTTTAATACCTGTTATACAATGTTTACCTTTCAGAACTTAGGTTTACTTGTATCTTTTCTCCATAGCACAATTTCCCATGGCTCTGTTATATATTCAGCCCGTTTGTCGACACTGTTTGCTAATTGTCTGTAGTGTGGCTAAATATATTGGAAGTTGTATTTTGTTCGTATTCCTCCTAAATTTCTCTTGCATGTCAAGGAGCAGTAAATAGTTATGTACACCACAGAGATTCCACATATGAACCAGCTGAATAATCGAGGAAGCCATTTGCTTTTTTACTTGTGGTGTTTGGCTCTCAAATGGTTTGAAGAAATGTGAGGGCGAGTGTGAAATCAACAAGCATCTCCAGGTTGCTTTGGTCTTGTTTTCCCTTTGTGTAGTGATTGTTACTATGGACCAATCCTCTCTCCTCGAAGCTCCTTCCCCCTTAGATTTTAGAGACACCAGGATTTCCTGGATCTCGTCCTCTCTCTCAGGCAGCCTCTTGGGTGCTCTCCTTCTACCAGCTCCTTACATAACCGTTTCTTGAGGCTCCCTCTTGGATCTGCTTCTCCTCTGACCCTAAAACTGCTGCCCAGCTACTCCCATTTGTATCCATGACCCTCCCTACCGCATAACCAGCTTGAACCCCATGTCTCTTTTGAGCACCAAACCTATGTACCAAACTGACTGTCAGACAATTCTCCAGTTCCTCTTACCAAAACTATCACAAAATCATCATGTCCAAGGCTGAACTAATTTCCACACAACTCCCCGAGTCCACACCCCCTTCTGTATTTGATATCCAAGTGGATAACACTGCCATCCACCTTTTACAGAATAAAAAATCTTGAGGGTGGATTGAGATTCATCCTTCAAACACCATATCTTGTATATGTTACATCCTAACTATCTGTGGAATCTACGTTCTCTTCTCCATTTTCAGTACCACTATCTTAGTTTTTTGTTCCTTACTATTTCTTGCCTGTGTTATTATAAGAGACCCCAAGTGGACTCCTTGTCTCCATTTCCACCTTTGTGTTTATCCAGAAGGACCTTTCTAACCATAGATCAGATTATGCCTCATCCATGGTAAATATTCTCTAGTGGCCTGCATTCCATCACTGTCAGAACAGAGCCAAGCACCGAGCATCAAGCACCAGAGCCTGCCAAGAATGTGGATATAGACCTGATTCCTGCCCACTCCTCTAGCCTTTCTGTATGACACTTCTTTGTGCATATTCCGTGTTTCTGCAATTCACACGACTGGCCTGTCCTCGGACAAGCACTGTGAGGTTCTCGCATGGCGTGAGTGGTGGGATGTGCGGACGTTCTTAAGCATCCTGAGCCTGTCTAAGTTGAAATTTGGGCTCTGTGTAACACTGGGCGAATTACTTCACCTCTCTGGTCCTGGCTTTCCTCCACTAGAGAGGGAAAGATAATAGTTATCTGCTGTCTACGGTAGTGGTGACGAGTGAAGCACAGAGAACAGCAAGTGCTCACCATGAGGTGACTCAGGCTTCTCACGCATCTTCCATCCCTCTACGGCCATTCGCCTACAGCCTGATCTCGCTAATATTTTCTCTTTCTTTAGAACTTAGCTCCTATTGCCTGTTCCAAAAAATTCTGCAGCCTCTTCCCTGGGCTTTCGGGGCATCCCGTGCAGACCTCTCTCAGGGCGTCCACCTGGCATGAGCTCTTTTATCTCAGTCTTTTCTGCACCCAGCGCTTCCTACTACCCTGGTAATTGTTGAGTGGTTTGCTTAAGAATGTAAGTCAGTGTTTAGAGAAGGCTTGAGCTTGAGCCTGGGAGTTAACTACTTACTTGCTCTGTGACTTTGGGCAAGAGAAAGCAAGTTTTCTCATAGGGTTGTTGGAATTATTAAATGTATGTGATTATGCTTTAAGCACTCTAAAAATATTAATTATCTGAACAGCTGAAGATGGAAGTGGTATTTCCACCAGATTTCACCTTGATGTATAAAAGCCATTTAACTTTGTTGTTCAGCTGTGTGCCTAGTTATTCCTTAATTACTTTTCCTCTGAGATATCACAGCAGAGACGCTTTGGCTGAGAGATGTCATGAGATAGAAGAAAGAAAGAACGCTGGCCCAGAGGCGTGAAACCCAGTGCTCTTCTGTATTTGTTTCTGACTGCTCTGGGTTAGGTGGTGGCCTGTCTGAAACTCAGCATCCTCATCTCTAACAGAGGGTTGGTCTGACGGCTCAGGTTCCTCCTAGCCATGGTGTGATTTTTATCCTCCAAACACTGATGACGATTAAATTCTTTGGTACTCCAGGATACTTAGTCACCTCATCTTTCCTCCCTTTCTCCATTTCTACCAACAAACGAACACATCATCCGCTAATGTTTTCTGTATGGCTTAAAAAGCACTTATCTAGGGGCGCCTGGGTAGCGCAGTCGTTAGGCGTCTGCTTCGGCTCAGGGCGTGATCCCGGCGTTCCGCGATCGAGCCCCACATCGGACTCCTCCGCTGGGAGCCTGCTTCTCCCTCTCCCTCTCCCCTGCTTGTGTTCCCTCTCTTGCTGGCTGTCTATCTCTGTGAAATAAATAAATAAATAAAAATCTTAAAAAAAAAAACCACTTATCTATGTGGCATGAGCTTGGTCAGAAAACTTTATTTCTTTTTAAAGATTTATTCATTTATTTTAGAGAGAGGGAGAGAGAGAACGCACGCACACCCATGCACTTTCGAGCAGGGGAGGGGTGAAGGGAGAAGGAGAGAGAATCTCAAGCAGACTCCCTGCTGAGCATGGAGACTGACACGGGGCTCAATCTCAGGACCCTGACATCAGGGACTTGAGATCATGACCTGAGCTGAAATCCAGACTCTGTTGTTTAACCCACTGAAACACCCAGGCGCCCCAGTGAAATAGAGCTTTAGAATTTAATGTGGGATCGTGCTGCCAGAGAAGGAGGGGTGGTGGGAACGGGATGATGATGATTGGGAAGGCTTCTTTTTCTTTCTTTCTTTCTTTCTTTCTTTCTTTCTTTCTTTCTTTCTTTCTTTCTTTCTTTCTTTCTTTTTTAAAGATTTTATTTATTTATTTGACAGAGAGAGAGACAGCCAGCGAGAGAGGGAACACAAGCAGGGGAGTGGGAGAGGAAGAAGCAGGCTGCCAGCAGAAGAGCCCAACATGGGGCTCGATCTGAGAACTCCGGGATCACTCCCTGAGCCGAAGACAGACGCTTAACGACTGAGCGGCTCAGGTGCCCTGAGCCTCTGTTCTTTCAAAGTCAGAAAATAAATGATATTTTAATGAGCCAGCCACCAAAAAATGTTTTCGGTTTTATATTGTGAAAGGAAAATACATTGTAAGGTCTGCTTTAGATAGCAAGTGACCAGACAAAATGCAACAAAATAAATAATACTTAGTATCTACTCCTAAGCAGGCAAATGGCTCAGAGAAGGGCATGAGACACTAGATTAAATAAGAGGAAATTCAGAAGAGCAAAGCCGTACCTAAAAGGAAGATTTCATTTCCGGTGTACTGATTAAGCCTTTAGTGTGCTCTGTGTGAGGCGCTGTCATGGGCGCTTTGCACGTATTAAATCACAACATCCCTATGACACAGGTACTACTACTATACCCATTTATCAGATGAAGAAACTGAGGCACAAATTCATGTAGCTAATAAAAAGGGCATGTGAGATTTGAATTCAGGCAGTGTACCTCGAGAATCTGAATCATACCTATTATATTATAAACCAGAAGGTATAATTTTAACATTTGTGTTGAAGGGTTTTCCTGGGGTGGGAGTGGAAGCAGAAAGAAGATAGCATGTTTTAAAGGAAAAAAAGGCAAAAGTAGAATGTCCAAAATTCTAGGGTGTGGCCAAAATAGTTACTGATCTTCCCGCATCTTCAAAATATGTAGGGCTTAATGACCCCGTATCCTATATGTTTAGTCATATAGGGTCAGCTCTGAGGAATGGGTTAGTGCAAGGTGACCTGTGCAAACATGGATTACCGCTTGTCGTGCGTCATGATGACACGGACATGCAGGACTGTGTTTCTTCTCATCCGTAGGTCCTTCAATATATGGGAGCATTCGGTGTGAATGATTTTTTTCCATTAAAATAAGTGAAAAAGTATAAAAGAATATGGAACCCCTATTTTCCATGGAGCACTATAAATTTGGAAAGTTGTCATAATTGTCAGTTACATTTTTCTTTTTCAATTTTTAAAATGTCTTAATTTCAAGTTATATCACACAATTAGTAAAAGCATATAAAACATAAAGCACAGCTTTAATAACTATTTCCGAGTGCACATTCATGCAGCTCTCAATCTGGCCAAGAAAGGACCATTCCCAGCACCCCAGAAATGCCCTTTCCCTACTTAGAACCTCAATCACAGCTCATACTTTTCCCCTAAGGTAGCCTCTATCCTTATGTTGGTTTTATTTTTAACTCTCTTTTTTAAATCATCAAATATCCATCAAACCACAAAACCTAAAGCTTATCTTCCTCTCTACCATCAATCCACTGACTTCCTAATTTAACAATCACACAATCATACTAGGCAATGCTGAGTTTATAAATGTAATTCATGAGAAGTCATCAGTGTTTAAGGATATAGCTTATACTATTTGTTTGCTGTTCGCTAAGGGAGAATGTCCTGTATTTCCTGTAACAAGAGCTAGGATGGTACCGATTAAACACAGTTTCTTTAGAGGCAGTTTGATGATGACTGTATTCTGTTTGTATTTCACAAAGACCTTTTGAAATCGTTTCCTCAATCCTTGTGAGGAAATGGAGGTAAACATCATGCTTACCACCTCTTAGAGGTGAGAGACGAGCCGGTATCATTATTACTCCTCTTGCAAAGAGGTGGGTGAAGTACCCAGGAGCACACAACCAGGAAGTAGCACTGTGGAGACTCAAAGCCAGGTCTCCGCGCCTCACCCTTTCCACTTGATCCTTCTGCTGCCTTTAAAATGAAATGTTTAATAGCCATCTTTTAACTTTTCAAAGTAACAAATAGTTCACTAGGTTCTTTTAATTCAGAAGACTTCTTAGCAGACCGGTAAGGTAGGTAGAACAGGAGTTTTGAGTCTCATTTGGTGAAAAAGCTGAAGTTCAAAGATGCAAGGTGATGACATTCAGTCACATATCCAGCAGGTAGTAGAGTCTGGTTTGAAGTCCTTTATGTGGATTCCAGAGTGAGGTGGAGGATGAGAGAAAAGAGGGACCCCCGTGGGGTCCCATCGTTTCTTCCGTCCTTCGCCTCTGACCACTGTGGCCACAGATGCTGTCCTTGACCACCAGGGAAGACTCAGGAAGAGACTGAGACCGAGGTTCGGGGGAAGTGCCCTCTCCGCCGCCCCCCAGTTGTGGAAAGGCTGTGGTAGGAGGAGAAAAGAAGATGGAGGAGAAATTTAAAAAGTAGAAAGGAATACAAAAGTGGTCCTGAACTTTCAAGTAAGAGATTTATTATGAAACAGGCGAATACCCCAGCCGGGGACTACCTTAAGGTCTTTGAGGACTGAAGAGAATGACACGTCAAGAAAATGAATCATTATATTGGTTTCAAGGTCATTTGCATAAAAATATAGTTTCATTCCTCTTGATAAACTATCACATTTTTTTCTCTAGCTCCATTATTCCTGATTTGGGGGTATTTAGAAATAACATTTGGCCCTATTTCATCTATCAATAACATGTGAAGATGGAAAGATACTTAATCTGTTTTTCAAACATCTTTTCTTGATTTTTCTGCCTGATATGTCTCAAAGAAGCATGCAAAATTCTTTCCAGGGACACCTGGGCGGTTCAGTCGGTTAGGCATCTGACTGTTGATTTCAGCTTAGGTCATGATCTCAGGGTCGTGGGATCGAGCCCTGGGTTGGGCTCTGCACTCAGCACAGAGTTTGCTTGTCCTTCTCCCTCTGCTCCTCCCCCACCCCCCGGCTTGTGCTCTTTCTCTCTCAAATAAATAAATAAATAAATAAATAAATAAAAACTTAAACCAATAAAATTCTTTCCACAAGCATTTAAGACATAACCTAATCTAATAAAAATAGTAAGCACATGACTTATAGCACTTTTAGGAGGGAAAGGAAGATAGAGCCCAAACCAAACCATTATAGGGCATTGCAGCCCTATAAAGGTAAAGAGACTTCATCAAACAAAGCAGATCCAGGAGGACCAAGTCTTACTTACTACAAAGTTGGAACCGGTAGCTAATTTTAAAGTCATTTCCTAACCACAGACATCAAGGTGATGATGATATCAGTACGTTGCCATTCCTCTCTCATATATTTACTCCCACGTAAAGCCAGTAATTAGAGAAGCAGCACCAAACAGGGTTTCACAGTCCAGTCTTTATCTCAGAAAGAATCTGGTTTGCATTTTTTTTTTACCCATTCAACCTATTTTGAGATTTTATATGCTTAGACTCAATCATAAAATTGAATTCAGATATAACCTTTTGCAGTATGTGGAGCTAATGAAATCACCCCAAAGGTCATTTACTTAAGCAATAAGCACTTCAAATTGATCATGATCAGTTAAACTATCAACTCCAGGTAACGATTTTTTCTCTCCTCTTCTCTTTCCTTTTAGTACTTACTCAAGTACCAGAATTAGAAGATCAGTTTGTCCCTAGTGTTTAACATCCAATTTTCTACCAATCGGAACACCAGACATGCTCTGTTAGATTTATGATGCTCTTAAAATGAGTTTTATTTTATAAGTCAAGGTACAATCACCAATTTTGTTGACATATTATTACAAGCTATGTGAAACCTTAGATAAAAGCCAAAAAGGAAATAAATCTGTGTATCACACATCTAATAATTAGATATTGTGGGAAATTTTGAAGTATGTGAGGATGTGGTTATAGGCATATGCATGAAAATAAAGGACACTAATTCAAATTCAATATTTTTAGCTCAGTTTTCAAGATCAATTTTTATTTCTCTCTCTCTTTTTTTTTAACATTTCATTTTTATTTATTTAACAGAGAGAGAGGCAGCGAGAGAGGGAACACAAGCAGGGGGAGTGGGAGAGGAAGAAGCAGGCTCCCAGTGGAGCAGGGATCCCAATGCGGGGCTCCATCCCAGAACGCTGGGATCGTGACCTGAGCCGAAGGCAGATGCTTAACGACTGAGCCACCCAGGTGCCCCAATTTCTTTCTCTTTAATAGCAGTTTGGTAAGTCAGACTGTATGCAATAACATTACATATCAACTTTACATCAATCAAATAAAAATAATTGGGTCAGTAAACTTAAAAAAAAACAAATTTACATTCTGTTATCATGGATTATGTATCAGGATTCCTTTAAACATTTCTAGGAGTCATGTGACAAAACTTTGGCGTTATAGTTAGAAGATTGACTTCAATGGTTCTAAAAATATATAATTATTTATCACATGAATATGTGCCAACAGCTCATCTTTGTTTTTCATTTGGATGCTTAATATTGGGCTAGTTCATAACATATAGCCCCTTCTCTGGAAAAGGAGCAGGGAAAGAGGAGTGGGAATTTAAATCATCAATTGCATGACCTAGTCAACAACCCAAGCAAGGCAGCTGATGGTTCCTGAGGTTGAAAAGAAATTGAAATAAGGTTTGGGGACTGTGGATTTAGTTTTTTCTTTCTAGTATGAATTCCATCCTAATACATCAAGTAGCCTCCACTACTGGAGATAGAGATCAGAAGAGGGGACAAGTTAAGTAGATAATGGTACCTCCCACAGAACCATGAAGTCATTGTTTACCTACCTCTCAGAGTCTGAATACGTGATTTATAGAATAATCCACCAATAGAATTTCTTCTATTCCTAGAAAAGCCTTTCTTTATTTTGTATTCTCTCCAAGACTTTCATTTTGGCTAAAATATTACGAATGTGATGATATCACTTTGGTGATTTTTTTCTTGCATCATTCAGATCATTTGTTTTGGATCCTGCATACAATGTAAGCAAATCCTGTTGGCTCTACCTTCAAACCATTTATCGTTATCTCCAAAGCATCACACCTCTCACCTAGATCCCGGCAAGAGTCCCTGACAGGTCTCTCCCTGCTTTTACTCTGGCCTTGGATAGACTACTTCTCACAAAACAGTAATTCTTTCCAGATTCAAAGTAGATCACATCATTCTCCTGCTCCATCACACTTAGAACAAAATACTAAGTTCTCACCATGACCTCTGGGGCCCTGCATGATCTGGCTCCAGGCTTCCCCATCTCCCACCCCTCTTCAGTGTTCCAACTACACAGCCCCCTTGCAGTTATTGGACACACAAGCAAGCTCTCTCCTCAGGGCCTTTACTCTTGCAGTCACCTCCACCTGACAGGTTCTACCCCCAAATACACATGGTTTGTATCTTCTCTCCATCTAGGTCTTCCTCAAATATCAGCTCCTCGGAAAATCTGTCTCTGACCATCCCACCGCAAGTGGGTCTAAGCCTCCCTGTTTTCCTGAAAGCACTTACTGTGACCTAAAATAATATTATTGGTTAATTGTCTGGCTTATCCAAAATGTCTGCCCCAGAATATGAACTCACATAAGTCAAGGCTTTCCCTCCTCCCTCCTTCTGTCCCTGCTTTCTTCCCCCCTCCTCCTCCGGCTCCTTCCTCTTTTCCTTTTTCTTCTTCTTCAACTAGTCTATCCCTGGGAAGTAGAACTAGAGCCTAGAATATAGATGCACTTGATGAAAAATTTATTGAAAGGTCATTTGAGGAATGAATTTCTAAAAAAGATTTTATTTATTTATTTGACTGAGAGAGAGACAGCACAAGCAGGCAAAGTGGCAGGCAGAATGGCAGGCAGAGGGAGAGGAAGAAACAGGCTCCCTACTGAGCAGGGAACCTGACTGTGGGGCTGATGCCAGGACCCTGGGACCATGACCTCACTGAAGGCAGATGCTCAACTGACTGAGCCACCCAGGTGCCCCATAAATTTTTTAAATATAATGTGACGTAAGTATCCCACATGTTTTTCCCCAAATAGTTTTCTAGTGATCCCAGGACCTTGCTCCTCTCCCCGCTGATAGAAATGCCCATCATTGTAAGAGTAAACATGGAATACACACTTGCTTGTGTTTGTGGGGATTCATCCTCCATCTATCTCTTTTGGAGCTGGTATCATACTGCTTTCACCATTGTAGTTTTGTGATGTGTTTTGATAACTGACAGTGTCCATTCCTTCCCCAATACTCTTTCCAAATTCTTATTTATTCTTGCCCATTCTTCTTACTTAGTTTTGACAGATGATCATTAGAATGACCCGTTCAAAGAAGTTGGATTTTAACTGGAATTATGTATGGCTCTGAATTATGCATGGCTGTGAATTTGTTCACTATGCATATTTTGCATTTTTTACAATGATGGGTCTTCCAATTCAAGAGAAATATGTCTCTCCCTTTATTCAAGTCTCTTTTTTAATGGCTCAATAAAACTTTGTTGTTTTCTTCATTTCTACTGCACATTTCTCATTAGGGTTATTCTCAAGTATTTTGTATTTCACATATTATGTGGAAGTGGTTTCCAGTTGAGATTTAGCTTTATTTTAAGTGATATTTTCCCAGTGAGTCCCACCTGATAGTTAGCTTTCTCTTTGTGCTGTACAACTGAAGATTGGAGTCAAGTATTTTCAAATAGTGAATTCATTTTTTTCATAACTCATGGTTTTGTTTATGAATTTAATAAATATGAAATCATATATTTCTAAAAATTTCACATTATGGTATTTGTCCCTATCTGCCACTCCCTATTCCCTTTATCAAAATAACCAACAGAATTTGTCATTTGCATTTATACAAAAGTTGCTTGTCAATCGAACATTTTATCAATCATCCACCCAGAAATACACCATGAAAATTAGTGTCATACCATTCGAAGAGTTACAAGTCACTTGAAATTAATTTTTGAAGAAAAGAAAAAGAACTATTTTCTTTTTCAAGCATGTAGATAGAAAGAATTTTCTGTATTATGTCTGGCAAGGAAACAACTCATTTCTTTTTAAAAGAATAGTCTAAACAATGAAAGGTAAAGCCAAAAGAAAATCACAAGATCTTGAATTAGAAAATACAGTAATGCAAGTAGAAAATATCATAGGTACAAAAATAATTCAGATCTGTACAATATAGCCCTCTTGTATCATATGTGTATTTTATTGGCTTAGTTTATATAATTGGCAGAAATATGTTACATAAGTCAGAAATAACATAGCAAATTGGTTTTTTCTGTTTATTTGCAAAATTTCAGGATTTAACAAATGTTTCTTTTATTTCGTGTATCACCGTTGCTTGTCATGTGCACGTCCTGTACTCTTCTCAGTTCCCGTGCAAGACACCCATATCAGAAACTGTCCTGGGGAGGGTCCAGGGGTAGGAAATAGAATTTATCCTCGTCAATCACGGTACATAGGGAGTTCTGGGATGAAAACATTCAGAATGTAATGTATGTTATAATATGAATAACCTAAAATGGCCACTTGTGACTTCCATTTGCAAAACTGTAACATCGTCTTGGTGAGGATTTTGGCCCCCAAATAAGAATTATCAATAAAGAAAGTTATGTCACGTTAACTGGCGTAGAGCTTCAATAATCCCATGGCATTTTCTAAAAGAAGATGGTCAGTGAGAGCTCCTGGAAGCCAGTAGGTTTTTATATTTCACATGGCAGAAATAAAAACCCTCTCTTACTTGACTTGTTTCGTGGGTATCCTTCTGCTTCTCTTGATGATGTTAATGAGTAATAGGAACTGCATGTTGACAGCTGGTTTCAGGAGACCCATTTAAAAAGATGTCCACTTCTGAAGCGGGATGCTGATATTTTCTCCCCTCTTCTACCGCAGGAACAAGCTAACAACGAATCCAGAGAAAATGCTCCTAATAGTATTATTAGGGAGTTGGCGATATTTCCATGCTGAAGAGGGCTGGGCGTGGGGGAGAGAGTAAGGAGCGGTGGAGCTCCAGCCAATGCAAAGGAGACTCCCGGGGAGTCAACGACACACTTATCTTTGAGAACTTGAGGGTGGGTGGCTCTAAATTAAATATTAACGTTCAAAAAAATGAGGTCTGGGCTGGTTGTCACTACACAGAGGAGGCCTAAATTGGGCTGTGGCCCTGAGGTCCCAGCTCCACTGAAAGACACTGCACTGAGAGGGGGCTAAGCAGTCTGTCTGTAGAGGGAGGTGGGCTTGCAACTTCATTTTCTTCTGACATATTTTGTTGGCTGATTAATAGGCTGACACTAATTTAGGTCTCGGAAGACTAGAATGTTCTGTAACAGGATAGAGAAGGAGGGGGCTGAGGGTTGGGAGGGGGAGTAACAGAATGTGGGATGTCTTAGATTTGGGCCCAGGGAAACCCAGGGCATATTTTAAAGACCTTACCCGCTGGCAAATTGAGAATGAAAAAGCCAGTGCCTTAAACAATTAATTTTGCTAATCATGCAATCTAAATTGTCACACTTAAGTATCTCAGTGTTGACCTGTTTAGACAATACGCCTTAATCCACAGGGGAGTAGTTTCAGTAGATCATGTTTAAGTTAGCTAATTAATATCAAAAGCAGTGTGGAATTGACTAACAGGTAATTTAATCAAAAGATAATTAAAACTATTGAAATTTATAAATTATTATTTAATTAATATTAGTTAATATTATAATTTTCGAAGTCTGAATTATGCTGATTAAAGGGTTCTCTCATAAATACCACTGAAAATTAATTACAAATTAATATAATCTGCTGAACATCCTCTTAATGGACTTCCAGCTATTCTTGACTTTTGCAATAAATAAACATTAGACCCTGTACTGCATCCCATCTTCCTTAATGTATTAAGTATTCTGGAAATATTGAGGCCATTAACTCCTTGGATTTCTGAGGGAATTCACACAGACAGTATCACCTTTAATAGCAGAGAGGCTGATTCTTTTGTTGGGATATGAGGTTTCAGGGCACCGGGGCTAGACGAAGGTTCTGAGAGTGGAGCTCTACTAGCCAGTCTCTTTGGAGCCTCTGTCTGTGTGGCTCAATCTAATGCCTTCCTAATCGGCTTTAGAGAAGTTTCCAGAAGATGGTCAGGAGGGTGCAGCGGACAGTTCTGATGTGGAATGTTGCCCTAGGGCCTTTGCTCCTCTCTGTACTTTGCTACAATCCCTGTCCGTGGGTGACTTCATTAGGAATAACATCAATTCAGGTGCATACAATCAATGGGAGAACTGTGAAAATCAGACCTTGTCAAAGAAACCCAACAGTCTATGATGGAGTTGTGTTCTATTTGCCAAGAATATAGAGAAATAAAGGGGGTGGAGGGGGTGGTAGGAAGGACTAGATATTTTCTCCCCTCTCATCTACCGTAGGAAAATAAGCTAACAACAAATCTAGAGAAAATGTTCCTCATATCCTATTAGGGAGTTGGCAATATTTTCACGCCGAAGTGGGCAAATACCCTCAAGAGCCCTGGAACACTGTGGAGACAACTCTTTATTGCTGTTTCTCCCAGTATTTAATTTTTTGACTGTTAAGGGATCTAGAAAGAGGAAATGGAAACCAGAAAGCTGAGCCAAAGGGAACTCTCTTTGGTCATTGAGGATTTGTGCTATTAACCTTTCCTAATAAACTGGAAATGTAGAGTCCTCCCCCTCCTCCCACCCCCAGCGTATAGTGTCTAGCACTTTGGGGGAGCCCTGTAAATATAAAATGACCTCTCTGCTTATATTTATGAGGTAGTTAGATGCTGAATGGGATGTCACATAACCTAATACTACATATAGAAGCCCCTAGCTGAAATGTATATGCAGTAAAGACAGATTTACAGCTGCCTTGAGTTTCCCTCTGAGTTTCCAAGATTTATCTGAGCTTAAGGTCTCAACATTAGTTTACGCTGCCAGAGCGTTCTTCAGCATTCACGCTAGAGCTGGGTCTTGGGACTCGTGCTGAATTTCCGTCGATGAACATATGCTTTTGGTCTCTTGTTTTCTCTGGAGACTGTGATTGAAATCGAGGGTTATGGTCTTCATTTTGTTTCAGTCATTGACTCTGGACCACTATCAAAAATGCTCTCTCTTAATTGGAGCATTTTGGGGAAGCTAATGAAGGAAAAATCTTGTCCCTTAAAAATTGAATCACAGCTGCAGATAAGACTGACATATTCAGTTCTTAGAAAGCGGCAATCAATGTTGTATGCGTCAGGTGAGTTCATTTCTCGAGCTCAGCTTTAATAGCTTATAAAGAAGATTGATTAAGTTCTTGTCTGATAGATCAATAGTAGAATGAAACTGAGCTTCCCTCCTTCCCTTCTAAAATGTGGATTCCTGATATGCTTTAAGGCAGAAAAAAGGCAAACATTTGTGCCTTGCTTTTCTCCTCCAACCCAACTTACTATTAACGGCGGCTATTATAAACAGGCAGAATATTTTTAGGTTGCCTAGATTGCTTTATTGTATAGTCAACATCTGAGAAAGCTCACTAATTTAATCAACAAATAGTCTGTTTCTTTCTGCTTCTTTCAACGGTTCTGGTCTAGATAAAGATGAAAGTGGTTAACATTGAGAACTTAAGGAAACTTCATGGGTTTAAACCTTGAGATTCCAAATCTGCTGTCTGTTCTGGGTAGTGAGTATTGGCAAATGAATGTGAAATTTTGAGTTTCACACACTTTCGTATTTTTAATGTGGAATTGGAAGTTTTTTGTTCAAGTTAATAATTTTCTTTAATTATATTATGAATATAAAATGCATGTGCATAATGTGCTTCTGTACATATTCCTCAATTCAGTTCATTCAATTTACATACTATTTTCAGGTTTTCTTGTTCTCTTTCTTTTTTTTCTCTCTTTAGCCTATGGAATCATGGCAGTTGATGTTAAACTATAAAGCATGATGATTAGGCAGATAATTATCGAATGTTTTCCAACAAAGATTAACTTGCATTTATCTATAGAATATTTTTAAATGCCATAATTTCTAATAACTTTAATATATTGGGCAGATTTTTTTTCGCTTCTTAAAGTAAAAATTACATGTGAGTCAGAAGATATTAAATGAACAGATACACGTTACTGGACAGTATTGTAACCATGGTTTATTCCGAGGTTAAAAGTGGTTTGTTATGAATACAAGAAGCTTTCCAGGTGGGTGAAATTTTTCTTTTTCTACCAGTTTTGCACCATCTTTTTTTATGTGGTTTTTCATCTCCCATGCACATTTCTTTCTTTTTGAATTTCAAGTAAAAATGCTAACATTCTTCAGGTACAGTATTTCTCAATTTTCAGAAGTTGTAATGAGAACAAGTCAGCTAAGTTGGGTGTAAAAGCCCTGTAGGGTCTCTGTTTCCACCTTTTTGTTTTTGTTTTTATTTGGCTTTGTTTTGAAGGACCAGGCAGCCTTCTTGGCATCACTTATAAACTTGCAATAAATACTTCAAACTTCATAGGATTTTAAAGGAAAAAATACTTTAAACTCTCAAAAATAATTACTTTAAATAACAGTATAACTATTGTTTAAAATTACATTTAAATGATCATTATATTTTAACTGAAATTGATAGCATAGAAAAAGGTTTTATTTTACAACAAAGGCCTTTTTATGGTACAATAAGAGCAAGCATGCAACTTTTTTTTAAAGATTTATTTATTTAGGGGCGCCTGGGTGGCTCAGTCAGTTAAGTGTCTGCCTTCAGGTCAGATCATGATTCCAGGATCCTGGAGTTGAGCCCAGCATGCAGCTCCTTGCTTAGCAGGGAGCCTGCGTCTCCCTCTCCTTCTGCCTGCCACTCCCCCTGCTTGTGCTCTCTCTCTCTGTGTCAAATAAATAAATAAAATCTTAAAAAAAAAAAGATTATTTATTTGAGAGAGGAAGTGGGCAAAGGGGCAGAGGTCGAGGGAGAGAGAGGATCTCAAGCAGACTCGCAGTTGAGCATGAAGGAGAGGTCATCCCAGGATCCTGAAATCATGACCTGAGAAGAAATCAAGAGTCAGAAGCATAACAGACTGAACCACCTAGGCGCCCCACGCATGCAACTTTAAATTATATGTCATTCCTACTGATTTTTTATTAATAGTGTAAATATAGTAATATGATAGGGAGATATTTAGGATTCAGCTCCTTTCAAGGTCTTAGTAACTATACATGGTGTTCACATTTCCTTTGGTACTTTGTCTTATCAAATAACTTTTTGGATAAAAGTCATTAGTCTGATGGCACAGCATAAGGCTTATGTTGCTAATGTCTTTTAATAAACATTTTATATATTATAAATTTCTAATTTAAAAAGGCTTGGGGCACCTGGCTGGCTCAGTCGTTAGGGCATGTGACTCTTGATCTTGGGGTCATGAGTTCAAGCCCCATGTTAGGTGTAGAGATTACTTATAAAATAATGCCAATAAAAAAGGTTCAAGAAATAAAACATTGACTCTATAGGGAAATACCTTTGCCTCCTCTCTTAGGATATGTGGACAGAAGAGAAATATGACAAAGAAAACTAATTTATAATTTTTAGATGCTTTTATTTTTGTTTAACTTGAGCGACTTACTGTCGTGTTTTAATGAACACAAATTAGAATGTGAATGGTAATTGTAGGTATATTTTAAGGCCAGTATTTCATGATTACAGCTTTATATTTTCACTGCTTAGAAAGTTGTATTAAAATGGTGCTAAGAGGGTAGATCTTTTGTTAAGTGTTGTTACCACTAAAATATAATAAGGGGGGAGTGCAATGGGAAACTTTTGGAGGTGATGCCTATGTTTATAGCATAGGTTGTGGTGATGTATACTTATCTCTAAACTCGTCAAGTTGTAGACATTAAATATGTATAGCTTTTTGTATTTAAAAAAGAAGTTATAAATTAACTCCTTTGACAACTGAGAAAATATCCTGCTTGGGTGTTTCTCAACCTTATCTGAGACATTAATCTTTTTTTTTTTTTTTAAAGATTTTATTTATTTGACAGAGTTAGAGACAGCCAGCGAGAGAGGGAACACAAGCAGGGGGAGTGGGAGAGGAAGAAGCAGGCTCATAGCGGAGGAGCCTGATGTGGGGCTCGATCCCACAACACCAGGATCATGCCCTGAGCCGAAGGCAGATGCTTAACCGCTGTGCCACCCAGTAGCCCTGAGACATTAATCTTTTTACTATAAATATGTTTTAACTCGTCTTACTATTTTGAGATGAAATTCATATTTAATATCACTTGCTATATACATAAATTGTTTAAAAATCAGCATAATTCATTAATTGTGATGATAAAGGAAAAGGAGTGTGGGTTTATAAAATAAAGTAATATGTATCTCAGGATGTGAGTGTTTGGGAGAACTACACCGGGAGCTGGAACAAAGTTGGCCAAGGTTTGCCATACGGTGTGTGGTGGCAATGACTCACCACTGCTGGTAGAGCTATGATGTGCTGGCCCTTCAGACAGAGGACTGGCTTTGCCATCAGTGAAGGGCTTTACCAGGTGATGAATAACGCTTGGTCAAGTTATGAACAAAATAGTGTGTAATCTTTCCTTGATGACATGGTCATTGTATTCCCAGAAAATTCAGTTCACGTTAAATTTGTGGCAGAAATGCTTTGTGTTGGTGCCTAAAATAGAGTTAGATCCCAGGCTCAAATCATTATAAATGGGTTTTGCAACTACATGAATAGAAAATTATTCAGAATGTAGGTTGCTTTTTTGTTTTGTATTAGATCGACTCACTTATTGCAAGATACTTAGCATCCTGCCCCCCCCCCCCCCGGATGCTGAAAGGATCCTCTCCATCACTGTAACTACCAAAAATGTCTCCACGTTTTCCAAAGCGACTCCTAGGGCTTTCCATTGATAAGCACATGATTGCCAGCGAGTACTACTATTCTATATGAAGGAGAAAGGTAAGTGGTCCTACTCCAAGCTAAGTATCATTGAGTCTTTACTATTTGGGCTCTGTTACAGCAAGTAAATAGGCTAAAATCATACAAATATACAATATGATCTTTGTCAAAAGCTGTATTATAGACTTTAAGGTATTGAAATTATAACATCTTCTAATGAGAATATGATCATTTCTAGATTTGTAATTTTTAGGAGAAAAAGTATTATTATTAGGAAATTGTGCTAAAAAAATCCCCCCCCCCCGACTTTGCTAAGAAATTGTCATAACCTCAACCATGTGCCTTAAAGGCACGTGCCTTCTGATGTGAGCTGAAGTGAAAAGGACAGTAAGACAAAATGTACAGGGATTGTGCTCTGTGGTGGGGGATAACCAAGTCATAGTGGGATATCAGTTGGGTTCCCCAGGATGCAGACTCTAAGACAGTGATTTGTGGATGGCGTGTTTGTAACGGAATGCCCTGGGGATCAACACCTGTGTAATGAGAACTGAGCGGAAGGGGAGTTCTAGCTCTGATACAGACTTTGCATCTACTTAGGATGACCTAATAGAGAGCTCTAAAGGTAGGATGACCTCTCAGTGTTGGACAAGGATGTTTCCCAGTGATCAGTGTGTGCACTGCTCCAAGAAGGGGCGTGAACTTAAGGCCACTGTCTGGGAGTTGGGAGATCCCAGAAAGTGCTAACAACTGAAGACAGCTGACAGCACACCTGGCAGCCAGGACAACTTGTCTTTTATTGAAGGAGGTCTGGAGGGCACATCACAGTGTTCACCACATAGGTCAGGTGATCTGTCCAACTGGAATCCAAAAATCCAGGCTAGCAGGATACCCATGGGATCCGATCTATTGGATGGGAGGCCATGACTGCAAGAATCTCTGGTGTGAGTCATATGAATAGCAACATATGCAATGAACATTATTCCAGAAAGATCTAACTATGCTGAAAGAGGGACTATGAGTATAGAAGAAGAGTCCAGACACCAGGAGCAGAATGTTGGTTAGAGAACCAAGTCCAGGCCCCAAGCAGATAAGCTCAAGTTCAGGATAAGGCTTCAGCCCGAGTGAAGAAAAGAGCAAATACCAAGGAGCTAGAATACCTTCTGGAAACTAAAGCAGGAGGATAGTTGTATAACCTGGACAAAAATCACAGGTTCTGGGAAATCAGCTGCACACCACAGGGAACACCTTAAGGCCCCTGATCTCAGGGAGGGATTGAGGCTCCAACGCCCTATGGCTGAGTCAGGATTGGCTCAAACGTTGCAGACTCAGTGCCACTGATGATTTGTATTACTGTTGATTGTGTGAGGTGAAATGGGCAGTGGCTAGGAGAAAGAAAAAGCAGCTAAGAGAGAGAGAATTATACCGTGCACAAATATAAACCAGTGGAACTCATTGTGCTTTGAAGAAACAAGTTTTGGCTGTAGCAAGACTCTTCGCAAACTGGCCTGTCTGGGCGCTTTTCAGAGGATTTGGAAAAGCCACATAGCTCTCATCTCAGACCAAAGAAATCTGAGATCTGTGCCTGATAAAGAGAAGTGACCATGGACAGGAAGGCGAAGGATCAAATTCCAACCTTCATGTTTCTTTTTCTGGTTGGCATGCAACCCAAATTCCTCCATCTGGATGTTCGGGTCCTGCACGATTTCACTTCACTGAGTTGTCCTACCTTCTTCCCCGGCCTGTAGCCCTGTGCGTGTGCTGTGCTGTCTGCGCTCTGCAGGGCCTCTCCGTAGCTCCCTAAGCCTCTCCTGTCGCAGCCATGTCTTTACAATGCAGTCACAACCCACCTTCTTGGAGGTGACAACATCTGCTCTCCTATAACTGTACTGGAAAAGCTGAATTGCTCTCACCTTATTTCCTGGATGCCAGTTTGATCTTCCCAGATAATAGATTGCAAACCTCCTAAAGGAA
Organism: Ursus americanus; assembly: GCF_024610735.1. Lineage (NCBI taxonomy): Eukaryota > Metazoa > Chordata > Mammalia > Carnivora > Ursidae > Ursus > Ursus americanus. The sequence goes on from NC_142133.1 coordinate 25,807,645, forward strand.
AGGGTCATGTCATAAGTTTCTTTTGCGTCCTTTGCAGAGCTCAGGAAAGGGTGGGGCACGTGGTGGCTGCTGGGTGAACAGTTAGAAATTAATTGATTGGCTTGGCCAGAGAAGGCATATTTTAATTGATATTTCCTCAATTTATAGACATAGTCTTGCTTTTAAAAATGTCCTCGCAAAATCTCATGTGTTCTTACATCTGATGGTAATGGAAATATCTCACTTCAAACCTATAAAAAGTGAATTCCTATCACTATAAACTTCCTTCCTCTTTTAATGAATATGTTTTTATTGCGGTCAAGATTTTAGGTCTCTTTGGGAATTAACTTCTGTCTTATTCCAGGGTGGCAATGCCGTCTATGAATCCCTCTAAGAGAAGCCTGTTTTGCCATGTCTCCTAAGGTCACGACCCAAAGGTCACTAAGTGGTTGCTGTGGGACAACATTAGTTATTCTCAGGAATGCATTTCTACAGTAAAATCTGAGGTTCAGGATTAAGAAGACATCTTTTCCTCATGGCATCTTGTTTCATTTGTATTATTTAATTAGAGATAGCCTCGTATTATTAAGGACTCTTTCTCTTAGATCACGTGTTATTTCTTTTCTTAAAGCTCAATCCCCCGAAACACCCATGTTCTAAAAATATCAATTCCCTTTTGTGAGACCTCAACAATATGAAGACAATATTTTCAACTCTCTTGATCGACTCATTAATTTTACATAAAACAGCAATTTGAAATCTGATATATTCACTTCAAGTCTGAAAAGAGGAGCTTGATTTTAATTCAATAAATTTGTATAAAAATATCTTTCTTTTAAAGTTGTGATGTAATTCTTCACATTTTACATGTTATTAATAATGATTATATTACATGCATATGTATGTGTTTCTATATGTGTGTGTATATTATGTGAATATATGTAAGTTTATAGTATCTATTATCTCAATAAAAATTTAAACAATGTTTCTCATTCATTAAACAAATGTTTATGAAGTGCCTACAATGTACCATTTATCTAGGTACTAGACATACAGAAGAAAAGAGAATAGACCAAAATCTCTGACTTACATTGTAGTGGGGAATATGAACAATAATTTATATTTGAGAAGGGAAGACAGGCAGTAAATAAGATAAAGAGGTAAAATAAAGCAAAAAAGGAGGATATGAAATGTCAGAGTTTTTTAGTTTTGTTTTGTTGAAATTTTAGATAGGAAAGTTAGAGAATAAGAGGGTGACTTTGAAACAAAGTCCTGGAAGAAACGGAAGAAAGAGCCACACGAACATTTGGGGAAGAGCATCACAGGCAAAAGCAGAGGCAAGTGCAAATACCATGGGGCAAATGGCCAGATTTGTTTGCCTACCACTTCTACTTGACTGATTTTTAATTAGGAAAGTCTCTTTCAAAGTCTAGTAATGGAAGACCAGCATAAGTAGTGGGGAAAGTATTGGATTGGAGTTTTCTATAGTTTTGGTTTCTTGCCTTACTTCTACTATTGAAAGCTCAGAGTGCCAGGCATTGTGATAAGACTTTCCTATGCATTGTCTCACTAGATAGTCACTACAGCCCTATTGCTCAGGTGCTATTATTCTAAATGTATAGAAGTATACATGGAACTTCGGGTTAAATAGTTTAAATAACTTGTCCAAAGCCCTATGGCCAAAAAGGAGAGGAGCCCTTATTCAAGCATGTCAGATGTATTGTGGCTTTTGATACCAATCTCACAGTTTTTCTTCTAAGACAGGTTAAAACCCTTAAATCCTTGGGGCTCCTGGGTGGCTCAGTTGGTTAAGCTTCCTACTCTTGATTTCGGCTCAGGTCATGATCTCAGGGTTGTGAGATTGAGCCCCGAGTTTGGCTCCACACTGGGCATGGAGCCTGCCCAGGATTCTCCCTCTCCTTCTCCCTCTGCCACCTCCCTTCCACCACCAACCCCACCCCACAAGCACATGTGCGCATACTCTTTTTCGAGCAAACAAAATACCTTAAATCCTTAATCACTGTGGCCAAAGGAGGAATTTTGATAAACTATAGGAGACTTTCCGGGTGTCCCAGGTTGGACTTGTTCCACCCAGATGGGGGTCTCCCTGTTTCAGGGCCTTTATTGCTGAGGTTTTTTCCTACTTGCTTCAAGTGAGACTATAAATATTACGAATTTTGCTGTTGCTGTTGTTCTTTTTCCCTCTCTCTGTCTCCCTCTCCCCTTTTTCCTCCTCAGACCATCTGCATCTCCCCCTCCCCAGTGTGTCACTAACACTAATAACTTGTGCGCATACTTCTGTGACTTTCTTCATGTTTATATAATCATATATAAACATACCTATTTGTTTTGCTCTACAAAAATGGGATTACAGTATATGGACTTCTCTACTTGTTGTCACATGACATTGGGGAAAAAGACCTCTCCTGTTCGGTTGATCTTCAACCATTGCCCTGTTGAAGGCATTTTTGTTTGTTTCCAGGTCTTTGTGTCTCAGTAAACATACTTGTTACCTACTGATGCTTTCATTTTTGAGATTCGTTCCCAGAAATAGGATTACTGGAACTAGGGTATATATAATTTTAATTATTATAGATCTGTCTGGATTATTTTCAAAAAAGTTCAGGAGCAATTCACGTTTGCAGCTCTCACCGTTAAATGAAACCATTTTTCTGAATCCTCACCAGAAGTAGGTGTTACTTCTCTGTGAAAATGTTGCAAACCTGCTGGACATGAACTATCTCATGGAATTTACATTTCCTGTCTGCTGGGGTGTTGAACATATTTTATAAATTTATTGGCCATTAGGATTTACTCTTTTGCAAAATGTCTGTTCAAATACTTTGTACATCAATTGGGTGGTATGTCTTTTTTTCTTTAATCGAGATGAAATTCATATAACCTAAAACTTACCATTTTAAAGTGAACAACTCAGTGGCATTTAGTACATTCCCGGCGTCGTGCAGGCCCACCTCTAGCTAGTTCCAAACCATCTCCATCCCCTCCAGACCCCATATCTATAAAGCAGTTATTCCTGATTTCTCCTTCTCCCCAGTCCCTGGCAGCCACCAATCTGCTTTCTGTCAGATTTACCTATTCTGGATATTTCATATGAATGGAATCACACAATATGTGACCTCTTGTGTCTGGCTTCTTTCACGTGGCATAATGTTTTCAAGGTGCATCAGTGTGGGGGATAGATCCTTTTGTTATCATTTTGAAAGGCTATTTGTGGACTCTAGATTTTAAAGCTTTCATGTCACCTGGATTGCAAAATCTTAATGTATTATCTGCCAATGGATTTTTTTTTATAGAATCATCTGTTGTTCAAAAATTGTAATTTTTACACATTCAGCTATACTAGCTTTTCTTTAATCTCCGGGTTGGAAATTCAGTCTCTAAAATTTCCTCTAGTATTTTTATTGGTTTAGGTTTACATTTAAATTTTTAAGCAAACTGGAATTTTAGCATATGAGTTTTTCTTTCTCAGAAGGATAGCTACTGGCATCGTTGTTATTTTTAAATAAATGATCCTTTCTTCACTAGATTGAAATTGCATCTTCTTGTATATTCAGTTCCTACTATTGACTTTTTGTGGTTTCTCTAATGTGTTCCACTGATCTCTCTGACTATTCCTATTCTGATACCGTACTGGATATTTTAAAATATTTATTTATTTATTTTTGAGAGAGAGAGACAGACAGATGGAGGGGGAGTGGGGCGATGGGGGCAGAAGGAGACTGAGAGGGAGAATCTCAAGCAGACTCCCCACTGAGCGCAGAGCCAGATGTGGGGCTCTATCTCATGACCCTGAGATCATGACCTGAGTGGAAATTGAGAGTTGGACACTCAACCGACTGAACCACCTGGGAGTGCCTGATACCATACTGTTTTGATTATAATAGTTTGTGTTGTTCATAATTTTCTTTCTCTGCTACATTTTTCCCCTGAGTTTATATTAACGTACCTAATTTTTTTTGATCACAGACAAGAAAAGTTACTTTTTATCAATTTTGAAACTTAAAAGCAATACATTTAAGAATTCATTCTGCAATAGATGATTAGATAATTTCCTCATATTTCTGTTGCTAAATCTGTACATTTTACTACTGATTAGCAGGAAACGATTGCTGCTTGACTGGGTTTCTTCTTAGGGAAAATACGATAAGCCCCTTCCCATCAGGTCTCATATAAACCACAAGTGTTTCGTACTCGGATCCAGGACCGCTGCATTCATCTGTGAGTGTGTTTGAAAGCAAGTACAGAGTGATGCACAAGCTTCCCTGGGAAAAGCTATGTGTAATCTGCTTATTAGCGATTCCTTGCTGACCCTATCACTGTGTATGGCTTTTTGCTCCTTGATTACTAAAGACCATTGAACTCTTCATTCATAAAGCATTTGTAGGCAACCATTGTGTACCCATTACTGGGTAAGACCTAGAAAAGAAGACATTACTTGTTTCAGCTTTGAAAAACAAACATAATTTTTACTTCACTAAAAGAAGACACAATCTCTATCCTTGAAAAAAATCACAGCACAGTTGGGAAAATATAAATATTTATAATTATATCTAAATACGTCTTCAAATCAACATTTATACACACATATACACACATATCCCAGTAATAACTTACATTTGTATAGTGCAGCTCTTTATAGTTTAGAAAGTATGTTCATCAAAATTGTTTTATTAGAATATCCCTACGATTATGAACAATGTCCAGTAGGTATTTGTACCCCTGGTTTTACTGATGCTCTGAATAAGGTGTTTAGGATGAACAAGACCAAGTTCCTTTCAGAGAAGATGGTTTCATTCCTGCTGTTTTTATCCAGGTTTAGTTTTTGGTGAAGCCATCCTTGGCTCCCAGCACCAAAGCTGTGGAATATTATTTTCTCCTAGGAGTGGAGCTATTCAACAGTTTGGTGGGTATTTATATGGTGTAGTATGAACTGTTCTTAGAGCTGGAGATCCACCAGAGAACAAGACCTCCATGGTCCCTGCCTCACAAAGTTGATGTATATACTGTGTTTTGGGAGTGAGGGACATGTTGAGCAGGGGAGGCAGGGATAATAGGCAGATAAACAATTAATTAGAATTGTGATCATTATACAGCAGACTGATATATGATGATATACATGTTTGACCTGACCTAGGTGGAGAGCAAAGTGAACTTTTGTAAGCAAGTGATTGTTAAGCCGAGTATGCCATAGTTTGGGGAAAAGTATTGAAAAGGAGGGAAAGCCTGAAGGCAGGAAGGAGAATAGAACATTGAAGGATCTGGAAAAAGGTGGGAAAGGATGATGGATATGAATAGTCAAGTTGGATAGAAATAAGGCCAGAGAGTGAGTTGGGGCGAGATTCTGCAGGATTTGTAGGTCCAAGTAAAGATTGTGGAAGTTATCCCCACAGCAGTGAGAAGCTCCAGAGAGACATGGTTGTATTGGAATACTCTGGTTCAGAGTAGGGCATAAGGAGAGAGAGCAGTTAAAAACCTATTGATAGACATGAGGTGAGAAATGGGGATCACTTGGACTGGGATATTGGCAGAGATGGAGAGAAGGGAACATATTGGAGAAGCATTAGGAAAGAGGATTCACAGGTCTTGGTAAGCGGTTCACGGTGTGGAGATGTCCAGAACATCTCCCAAATTTTAACTTGAGCTTGGGGGAAAGATTATGTGAATTTAAAATAACAGTTGAATCAAAGGGTCTTGAAAATTGTTTTGGTTCTTTCTTCGCTGGTACAAAAGGGAAAAAAAGAAATGAACATGGCTTTGTAGAAATTAGAGCCACAATGACACACCAAACATTTGCTTTAACTAAAGCAGGCTGCAGTTGTACAGAGCTGAAGTGAATATGATACACTAGTGATAATAAAACTGAGGTCCTGCCCTCTATAAAAGTTAAACTAATTATTATACACTTGCATGTTCACTCATGTTATTTATTATTTTCTATTTAAAATCATTATTTTTATTGCAAAAGAGGCATAATTTTACTCTCAGCCTATAAACCTTACTATAACTTATCTGTATCTTCTAAGCACAAAGCCATTTTTGTCCCTTTAATAAGTGTAGTAATTTACATTGGCTAATGGTATAACTATGATAATTAGCATAATGTAGTTGTATTCTTAACCACTGCCTTATTACAACAATTTTAAATCTTGTTATTTTTTCCTGGTGGAGTGGAGTTTATGATTACCCGTGATTTCTTTTTTTTCTTAACTATGTATAGAAAAACTTTTGCTGCCTTTATGTTACTCTGGCTGAATCCAGTCAGCAGAATTTTACATGTGGTTTGGAGATTTTAATCACTGCTGAGTGAAATTGGATACCTTGTGCTTTTTTGCTTGGTTCTAGATTTATTTGGGTTTTCTTCCTAGATCTTTTGCTTCCATGCTAGTGTATGCAGTTTTTCATGACCAAAACGAAATTTAGTCATTTCTTCAAGTACATCACGATAGTTGCAGAGAGGAAAGTTTAGTGGTAATGATTACAATTCTGAATAAAAATTAAAGTGCACTCTGTTATCTGGAATTATTGTAAAATAGAATGCTTTGTTTAAAGAAATATTCGTGTATATATATTCCATACAAAATTTATAGATGATTAATTTCCTAATAATCAGAGCCAACTTGCCTAAAACTGAAACCAAGTTTAATTGTATGTTGGCCTTTGAGGAGTCAGAAGGTGCCTCAGGATTTTCCAGGGCCTGACTGGTGCATGTGAGTGGCAGCTTGCCATCAGCTCCATTATGCTTACTCCGGAAAGTTGCAAAAGTTCTGAGGAAGAGAACATTTTGAGTATTCCGAAAGATCTTCACTATCTATTTCCAAGATATGGGAAACTTCTCAACTTTTTCATTTTTATAAAAGATTTTATTTATTTGAGAAAGAGAGCACGAGCGGAGTGGGGTGGGGAGGGAGAAGCAGACTCCCTGCTAAGCAGGGAGCCTGATGCAATGCGGGGCTCAATCTCAGGACCCTGGGATCATAACCTGAGCCAAAGGCAGATTCTTAACTGACTGAGCCACGCAGATGCCCCATCGACTTTTTAATTAAATAATTAATTAATTAATTTTTAAAGGTTTTATTTATTTATAAGAGAGAGAGAGAACAGGGGGAGGAGCTGAGGGAAAGGGACAAGCAGACTCTGTGCTCAGCCTGGAGCCAGTCCTGGGGCTCTATCTCAGGACCCTGAGATCATGACCTGAGCCGTAACCAAGAGTCAGACACTTAACCAACTGAGCCACCCAGACACCCTTCAACTTTTTAAATAAAGCATATTCTAAAGGCATAAAATAAAGCCTTAAGGCTAGAGAGGCCAGGTCTAGTAGCTAAAATGGATAGTTAAAATAATTGAAAGGCAAAGTTTTAAATTTTAATTTTATTTAAAATTCCAATAATATGGATCCTAACTCACAAGAACCATTAATTAAGTGGATTTATTTTTCAGCACTGGCCTTTCCCTCCTTAGTGTTGAGGTTGTTGAACTCGATTTCATCATACCCCTGCTATCCCAGGCCACTGATGATCAGAAGACCTTTCAAGGTTGCAAATTATGAAAAAAATATTAAATTATGCTTACTTTACTATACCCGAGTTAACCCAAAAGCTTATTAATCAGGTATCTTGAATACTTCTAATATTTCTAATCAAATACCTTGAATATTTCCATATGATGTCATAATAATATTTCCTTCACTTAATTTGGAGAATTTGGCAAAAGAAACAAACCAGAGCAAAACGCGTTGTTTCAACAACCTATGAAATTCAGAAGATAAGGATACCTTTTTTTTTTTTCCTTTTTAATCACCCAGAGGCAAATTATATTCCTCTTCTTTTGACTCATGAAACTCCACCTACCATGGGGATTACAGGGGACAATACCAAGGATACTTGCTGCATTACTCTTTTGGTGCAAAGTGTGTCAATCTGTGTCACTTCTTAAAGACTTTTTTTTACTGGAATGAGATTTTACATAGATCAAATAATTGCATCCCTTTTCTTCCTTGTTTATCCCCCTGAAGTTGCTTAATGAAAGGTCAATACAAGTGCTATTAACCGCAAGAAACGAGGCCATGTATATGAAGCAACTTTGTAAACTGCAGACCGCTCACAGATATGTAATGATGGGACAATGATAACAGTGGGTGTTTGGAACAAGGCTGACAGTTGAATAGTCTCTAAGCAGTGACTGGGAACCAGGGAAGCAGCTTTCCTGGAGGAGATTTTAGCACGTTAGCTTCTGCATTAATTTGAATCTGCTCATCTGCTCTGCTGAGACCTTGCACATTGTTTGGCCCATTTCACTCTCTAATGACAGGTCTGGTGCATTTTGATGGAGAACTTGCCAAACATGTCAGATTTCAGACCAACAGGTAGCCAGCCAAGCCTGTCTCTGAGACATCCTTTCTACATGTTGACTGCATTTGTTTTGCCTCCTTCTACAAGGGCCAACTCCAGGCTGATTTCTTTCAGAAAGCCTATTCTTCACTATTCTGACATGAAGAGCCATTCTTTGGGGGTACTTAATATCTGAATTCTTATTTTGACAGCAAATTTATTAGCAATGTTGTGACATCTCTCCTTTTGCCTTCTGGAATCCTTACTTGAACCTGTGTATTTTCAGGTACATATCATGTATGTGTGCTTTATATTCCCTTTCATAGTATAAAACTGTAGTATAGAGTATAGTATGGTTTTGAGATATGGTTTTGAGGTCCAAAGCCATGATCTTATATCTCTTTAGATGTTCACAGTGCTCAGGACCCATGAAAATATATGATTAGTTCAGTTTTTGTTGGTGTCATTTTCATGTCCAAAGAGTTATTTATAAAACTGCGTGTGCTTAGAAAATATGTTTGATTTGTTTTGTTTTTGCAAAAGAGGCTTACTTTTCTTAGGGCTGGGGGGTATGGGTGGAGGAAAGATACGAAAGCATTTTTTTCTGCAGTTCTACCTCTGATTGATTTTCAGTTAGATTGAGGACACTCAGTGTGGATGGGCTTCATCAGGTCCTTAAACTCCCTGAAATTGTATGAATAATATCGTGTGTTTGGGGCCTTTTATCCCTTGGGGAGAAAGAGTACAACATTAACGCCTACATAAACTACTCAATACATAAAATCGCCAATTTATAAATTAGGTGTGCACTTTACAAAATGATTAGGTAGGATTTTGTTTAATGAGCTCTCTTCCACATTTGAAATTATTCCGTTTACCTGTCACTTTTCAGAAACACGTGTTCTTTGCTCAGACAAAGTACACCGAGAATTCTACACTTTGCAGTGGAATAAATAATCCCATAAATGTGCTGCATCTTTCCACGAGACAGACATAATTTGGAAATGTGAGTCTCGCAGCGGTGAAGGTGCTTCTTGACTTGTTTTTGTGTTTTGATTCTGTATGAGACCTCACATCAGACACAGCGCTGGACTCACAATTGGTAGCTGAATAAAATCTACACGTGGATTGATTAGCTCTGTCCGTGTATTAGTTACATGAATGATTTTTCTAATACCCCAGCCTCCAAGGTCCTTGAACTCCTCTCCCACAACAATATGTGAATTTAAAAAATTCTCTTACCTACAAATGCCCTGTTCCCTACTACCCCATTTCTTTAGAGGGGGGAAAGAAGTTGTCTCTAATCATTTTCTCCCAGCATTCTCTCTTGAACCTATTCCAATCAGGCTTTTGTTTCCATTGTTTCACCAAAATAATTCTTGTCAAAATCATGTAGTCATGTTGCACTATGCAGGCTGCCGCCATCTTGATCCATCTCACCCACCCCATACTCTCAGTTTAGGTTTAATCTATAAGCAAGACCTGTCAGCTCTACCTCCAGTTCACACCCTGAATATGACTGCTTCTTCCCACCTTACTTCTGCCCACCTGGCCCAAGCCACCGCCACTTCTTGCCTAGATTGTTGTAAGGGCTTCTGAATATGCCTCCCTGCTTCTGCCCTTCTCTCTGCCCTCTCAGATGGTGTTCTCAACCCAACAACCAGGATAGTCCTATTAAAAAGTAAGTTGCATCATGTTACTTCTCCACTCAAAGCCCTCCAAAAGCTTCCAATTACACTAGAGTAAAACGAAATTCCTTATTGTGGCCACATGGCCCTGCGTGACCTTGCTCCCCCCAAGCCCCATCTCTACCCTGCTGATCTCACCGTCTTCCACTCTTCCCCTTGCCCACTCCACTCCAGCCACACTGGTGTCCATGCTGGTTCTCTGTAACTAAATCCAATTCTGCTTCAGGATTTTATTTCTGCTGTACCCCATGCTTTGAACGCTCTTTCCAGAGATATCCACATGATCTTGTTCCCTAGCTTACTTAAGGTCCCTTCCTTCTCCAACTACCCTACTTAAAAGAAAAATATCCCACATAGACTTGGTTTCTCCTTTGCCCCAGCTTCACTGTTCTTCGTGTGACTTCTCATCATTTGACTTTTTATTTGGCCTGAACCACATGGCATTGTAGATAATGACCACTTGTATCCTACAAATACTGTCAGTACATAGTGTTCAGGCTAATTCATATTTCTTTTTATTTGTAAGCTCTATGATAGAAGAGACTTTTTCTGTTTTGTTCACTCTTAAAGACCCAGCTCGTAGACCAGAGCTTGGTCCATAATAAATACTCAATAGATACATATAGAAGGAAGTTAATGAAGGAGTCAGCAATACTTACAAGGTAACTATAGTGTGTTATTCGTGTTTTAATCCATGTATGCAGTCTCTTTTCTGTTTTATCTCCCTATATAAAAACCAGTCACCATCTTTTTCTACCAGTAACTAAATTAATATGCAATTGGGGTGATTCAGAAAAACAGAGTAACTATTTAAAAGAGGTATGTAATATAAATTCAAATTTAATATATTAATTTAAACTATTTAATATAAATATTTGAAAATATGTAACTATTTTATATAATATTTATTTCACTAATTATATTTTATTTCTACTAAGACCACTAATATAAATTCTGATTTTTATGTCTTGAGCAGACTTCATCTGAAAATGGATGAGAGGCCTACTGGAAGGGCAAAGAAAGCTAAGATTAAACTATTGCTTCAAATTGACAAAGTGATATTTCTCTCCAAATAAATATTGACTAAATTTGAAAGGAAAGGCTTTGGGATCGTGAAAATATGAATACTGGGGGGAAATGCCTTCTCATAATATTGCAGTAAGTATATGTTTGAAAACTGAGGCTGGTTGGATAGAACCTGAAATCCTTTAGCAACGATGTTCAGCCGCCAAACTGAAGTCTTAGACTATGCACAGGGGGCACGTTCTCACAGGTTATGTTTCTAGGAAGGCATATAAAGATGCGATGAAGAACACTCAAATGTAATCCGAGGAAAAATAATCGGGAATCACATTTTTTTTAAAACCACAAAAATTGCGACATCTTGTAAGGTAGTTAAAATTGCTCCATCCATTCTTTGAACAAGTTAACTGAGGAGGAGAAAGCAGTACATTTCCAGAGTACAGCACACATTGGGCGAAAGATCCGGGATTAGCGCCCAAAAGTCCCATCTTCCTGTCTCATACTTTTGTATTCAAATATTGCAATCTGTTACCTGGAGGATGATTAGTGTGTAAAACGGAGTGCTTTAATTTTACTGCAGGAAAAAGTAATGGAGAAAGAGCATAGGCTGTGATGGAGACAAAATTTGTCTAAACAAAGATATCTTTGGTTAATTAGTAAAATGGCAAAGACGTTTATGAAAAACAAGACAGGCACATAAATCTCTTTCATAAGTGTTAAATATTTCAATATTCACTCATATGAAAATCTTTTAATGTAATTCTCATATATTTGTAGAAATGATTAACACTATGTTTGAAACATATTTTTTTTTGCCACTGAGCTAACATTACTTTTTATCATTATATCTTTGAATACCATGTTACTTATCTGACCTAGAACATTTCCCATAAAAGAAAAGCTAAGTTAGCAAAAGAACAGCTCAGCTCATAAAAAGATGTGATATCTGTGAAAACAGATATGATTAAAACAGTGTGTGCTGTTTAAGTGAGTTAGGAGTCATCATGGACAGCTCTAGGAAGAAGTCTCCCCATCACACATACGCAGTTAGAAAGGCAAATAGGACTCCGGGGTGCATTAAAAGAGGGAGAAAATAATATAGAAATATTAAGTTGATGTTGTATCAAATAATGATACACTTTCATCTAGAATACCGAGTCTAATTTCAGTCAATGCACCTTAAGACATGTCAAGCAGAGAATGAAAATATCCATAGGAATGGAGAAAAATGAGCAAGTTGGAGATGAATTCATGTAAAGATAATTTAGTTCTAAAAAATAAGTTTTGTTAAGTGGGAAGTCACTTGTTTTCACGAACAGCCCAATAAAGGACATTTTGGTAATTGGGTGATTGATACTTATGATAAAATAAGTAGCAGCAATAAATAAAACTCAACAGTAAATGAAAATCCATAGTATTATCTAAAAAGTGGAATGATACTTAGAGCCAGCAGTCTGGGATTATAGAAGGATTGTTGATTACTAAGAACTAAATAGGAACATCAACGGATGGAACAGAACTTCTATGCTAGGGGCCTTTTTCTTTCAGTTGTGTACTTACCTTTGTCCTCAGCCAACATGTCACATCAATTGTAGGTTTATACCCTTTTGTGGTGACACAAAAGTATCAAATGAGGTCTATTCTCTTTTTTCATAATTAACAAAATTAGTTACATGTGTGTTTTCTCAGCTTAGAAAAAGAACATTAAAAAATATCGGTAAATTTGGGAAAACTGGAAAGAAAACGAAATTCTTGCTATGACCAACCAAAACCGATCACAGTTCATATTTTGATGTTTTTTTCTTCCAACTTCTTATCTATATGTAGTGCTTTATTTTATATATTTGTAATCATACCACAGATATGAGTGTTTTCCATTTATTTCCATTTTGCCAAAACATATCCCTCCATTATTATAAGCTCTCAGTGATAATTTTGATACCAGAATATTATATCAATAGATGTATCAGAATCTATGCAATCGTTTCTATAACACTGCTGATCCTGATATTGACAGTTTTGTACTCTGAGTACCAATCAAGTGATTAATGAATAGGAAATGTTTAATAAAATGATCACGCAAGTTGTAAGAAATAATAGCTCTCACCAGCTATTTTTCCACCTATGTTTATTTCCAGTTACATGCATTCACATCATCTTAGCATTTGTCCTCTAGAGTATAAACATCCATTGGGTTTGTATGCCCAGTTTCATATGCAACTGGGCACTTAGTCTACTGTTTCTGATAGCAGCTAACAGGGCTTATCATTCAGATAGTGGTCATGCCCAACTCTGGAGGCAAATACCGGAAGGACAGAGGAAATATGCCAAAGGAATTCTAGGCTTGGAGAATGTAGATTAAATGAAAGTCTTTTTCACTACAAAGGATACTTTGTCCTTATATTACCTAGAACTGAAAATAGCTAGAGCTCACTACCATGAAGCCTGGGGCTTCCTCTAAGAAAAGAGATGACATTATTTTATTTTTCCTTTAATATAGTTGGTCATTTTATAACATGTTTGATTTATGTAGTTTAACTTGGTATATAAATTTTATGTCATTTATCCTCATGTGCTTGTTAAGATGATTAACATTATCTTCATTTCACAGTGAAGAAACAGGGTTTATGGTAGGAAGAATAAAAGGGAACTAGAATTAAATCCTAAACCCTTCACTATGAGCCTCGTTACAGTCTTTACAGTGGTGTTAATTTTTATAATGCCAGTGACAACGATGAGAGAAACCTGATCACCATGGACCATTGGATGGAATCTGAGATACCCTTTATTTATTTTCTGCTTGTTCAAATAGGAAAAAATTAGACCCATAAATCTATAGCTAATTTTAACTTTCTTCCAAAATATGAAGCATACACACCATTACTAGAAAATGGACTTATATATAATCTGGATGTGTATACATCTGGCCGGATCAGTGCAGATTGTTTTCTTGAATCTCTTACTACTTTCAATTAAGTTTTATTAACACTCTTCCCTTTAACCATCGTAGCTCTGGTCTTCCCAAAGTGCAAATGGTTTTTTTGCCTTTTCCAAAGGTTACTGTTAGGTTCAAAAATTCTTTGTTCTGTTTTTCAAATCTACAAGGAAATTACTAAAGACCAAAGTCTGGGATATTTGAAGAAATCAAGCTTATTTCAATGGTAGAGTTAAGAGAATGTGCTCTGAAGGTATATTACTTCAATACCAAACAGGAATATTCAGGGAAGAAAGAGAGAGGGATGGAAATAGAGTGGAAATAGAGGAACTGAATAGTAGAATCTAAACATTTTAGAGCTTTCAGTGGGGTATTCTTTTTTCTCTTATGAAATGTCTTTGAAAATGATTTGGGGCCTTGATTGCATGTTTAGGACGTCAGAGTACTGAGCAGGGATAGGGAAATTCAGGCCCTATTCTGCCTTTGCTGAACACTGTAGCTTTTTTTTCCCTACCCCCCACTGCTAATTATAATGTTTGGAGAGATGGGGGTGAGGGGAGAGGGTTTCTTTTTTTTCTTCTTCTTCTTTTTTTTAAGAATGCTTTTCTTTCAAAGATATTGAGTTTGGAGAAGATCTTTAAACGAAGGGGTACTAGACATAAGAGTCTTTTTAAGTTCTTCTTATCCCAACATTTGAAAGGCGTTTTATTCATAAAGCTTACACTTTTTTTTTTCAAAGGAGCCATTTAATTCATTATGGAGTAGTATGAAGCTGTTGAGAGAGATATAGCAGCTTGATTCATTTGAAATCACAGGACAAATAGACTTTAAAAAGCAAATGCATCCATTTTGACACTAATTATGTGTCTTTTGCACATGCGGTATCTCATGTCACAAATTGCTCTCATTTGCTTCTCACTGCAGAATGTCTCTGAAATGAGATGAGTGGAAATGCCTTAAACAGGTGGATGTGGAGCAGGTCGGGGGACTTTGGTGGGGGAGGGGTGGGTTGAGGAAGAAAAAATGAAGGTGTCTTAGAAGCCACCAGAATTCACAGGGAATTCATTCAACATGATATTGACCCACATGGTAAGGTGGAACATATGGCTTTTCAAGTATTATATGTCCTCCTTATAATCATAACAACATAACAGAGCCCACCGTATACCAGGCATTCTGCTAAGAGTATTTTATTCATACATGTTGTCTTTGAACCTTAAAATTAGCTTATGATTATATTCCCAGTTTATAGAGGAGGAAATCGAGGAGGTTGAATAATTTATCGGAGGTATCTCTAGTATATGTGTTTTTCCCGACACCACTGAGTCATTAACTAATTCTGACATTAGCTGGTGCTAACATCAGATCCCACTGCTTAAGGGCTCAGTCCTACAAGACTGCCCTCCCTCCCCACTTCAGACGCCTGTCACCTGTGCTGATGACTGCCCAGCTATAGATCAGGGGTTTCCAGACCCTCTCCTTGGGTTTGATTCATTTGCGAGAGCAGCTCACAGAACTCAGAGAAACATTTTACTTACTAGATTCTCAGTTTAATATGAAAAAATATAACTTAGGAATAGCCAGAGGGAATAGGGCAAGGTGTATGAGCAGAGGGCAGAGCCCCACGCCTCCCCAGGTAAGCTACTCTCCAGCACCCCTACCTGTTCACAAACCTGAAAGCTCATCAAATCTAGTTACTCAAGAGTTTGTATAGAGCTTATTCTGAAACCCCTGCTCTTCTCTTCCCCTTCTGGAGGTCCCTGGATGGGGCTGGAAGTTCCAACCCTCTAAGTACTTGGTCTTTCTGGTGACCAGCCCCATCCTGAGGCTACTCAGGGGCCCCACCCTAAAGTTGCCTCGGTAGCATAAGCTCAAAAAGAGTTCCTTGTAAACGATAAAAAACCACTCCTATCACTCTGGAAATTCCAAGAGTTTGTGGAACTTTGTGCCAGGAACTGGGGATGAAGACCAAATACATTGCCTGTTATGCCACAGTATCATAACTAATACTCAGGGGACCGAAGCGAGGTAGTCTGCTTCCAGAGACCCCAAGAGTTCTCTGGCCACGTTTGTATTTGGACCCTTTTCCTGCATTTTCCCCCACCCCCACTCTTCTAGTTTGCTGCCCCTGTAATCTGTAGAATGCTTTATGACAAACAGAAAGTTTACTGAAGTTTACAGAATTAACCTGAGTCTGGCATCTTGCAATCCACTCTTGGATCTATTTAGCACAGGAGGAGAGCTTTATAAATGATGCAAGAGTTTCTTAGAGTTCTTTATAGAACAATTCAAATAGGGCTAAAAACAACCAAGAGGAGAGAGAAGTACACATTCATTTTCCCTGAATATGAACAAAAACAAAAGCATTTGCTACATGGTGTGAATTGGAGGAATCTTATATTATTGAGCTGGTGCTTGTTGCCTGATAATGGAAAAGATTAGCGTCACTTTTCTGTAACTAAGCCTGTAATGGTGTCACAGCCTATTTGATGCCAATTGGTGTTCCTGGGGTCCTTGGTATAAAGCAACCTTTGCAAATGAGTAGTCAAAATGGTTGGAATAAGGAATAAAACCAGAGAGTAAAAAACGAATAGCTAATTCAACACTTAATTTCTTTTAATTTTGAGAGTCTTACATATGTGCTGCAACTATTAATGGGTGGGATGCTGATGATAGGGGAAGAGTTTTAAACTGTAAATTTATTTTCACCTGAGCTGCAGAACTCAAGCCTGGCATGCCTTACACGTAATGCAGTTTGACAGTTCATTTGAAATAAATGTGCCGATAACCCTTAAAAGTGGTAATAAAATACTCTTTGCTCTACTGTACAGATGATTAATACCACTAAAGTAATTAAATTCCATTAGGCTGAGGTTCACATACCCAAGGAATTGGTGCCAGGATTTCGCCGTTCTCTAGTGAGGACAAAAGACTAATGCCTTTTAAAGCCGTGTTTCACCAGGAAAATCCCAGGGAAGTCTGTATTAACTTAGGACATCTGCTTGTTGTGATTGTTTGAGGTATTGATGCATTGGATCATTAGCAGGGTAGCGTGAACTAGTGTTTTCCTGTTGACAAGGATCTCTCACCAGGAGCTGCTAGCTTTCTGCAAGGGGAGAGAGAAAGCAAAGCAGGGCAGCCAAGTGGAGTCCTGTGAATGGCTTTGACTTACAGAATTATTGCTAACTGTATAGTCTCTGATGGTAGGAAACAGCATTTTGCCCCCAGCCATTTTTCCCAAGATCAAAGCCAAAGTAACTCTGTCTCCTGCTGTTTTGTAGCTGTAGATTCTTAAAGACTGGCATTATTGTCATCGATGAACAGTTTGCCCCCTTTCAGATGGCGGCCGTAATGACCCACGGGGGAGGCAGTGGTTAGGCAGTGCTGACAATGTGGCCAGGTGCTGCAGCATAAGCGTTTCATTAAATATTGAAGCAATGGTTTTCAGTTACAGTGGCAAAAAGGGAATTTGGTCTATGTCCAAATACGTGGCTATTTTTTTCCCTTCAACCTCTTCTAATCACATTATTTTTTGCATGACCTTTCTGCTGGAAATTAGCTGCCGTCCCGAAAAGCATTGTTTGTAATATATCTAAGGTAGTTCTGTATTCCACTTTACATGCTAGTAATCATTCTTAACGTATGAATGATTTATTTACCATTTCTTCTTACAATATGCAAACCATAGAAAATAAACCTTATGATTATTTTGGCTTTCAGAGGTACCAAAGGAAAGAATCCTGAATTTCCAAGGGAAGGAGAGTTTGCAGACACCGAGAACAGGATTCCAGTGCATTTAAGAGTTCGGGTTTCTTTTTGGTTTTTTTTTTTTTTTAATGTGTCTCATGTGAGAAACGGTTTTAGAGCCTTCACATTCTGTTTCCATTTGGAGACCACGTTAAACTTGTCTGTATAATTTGTGAAATGAATTCACAAGAGAAAAACTGTGGTCATTTTGAAAGGAATGTAGCTGCCACTTGATTAGAGCAGGATCTGCTCCTCCTCTTAACTGTGTGTGTCTGGGTAACTAACAAACTCCAACCGCGGCCGGCCCGGAGGCCTGTGACAACCTGCCTCGTGACGTGCTGATCTTCTGATTCCGGAAGCCTCTGAGAGAATCCTCTGATTCTTCTCTACGAGAAACAGAACAGACCTTTCTAAATAATAATCGAACGCCACAGAAAACTCACATAAAACTTCTAGAGGAGAGCGTGGCTCCTACCGGAGGCTATGAAAGGTGAACTGCAACCAAAATGTACCCTAAAACAAAACAAAACAAAACAAAACAACACAACACAAAACAGAAGCCCCCTCTAGGAAAGAACACAGGATTTAAATATTGTCTCCCAATATTATATTTTATATTATATTACCATTTATCCCTACCTTGGAAATCCCACTTAGTGATAAGTAGCTATTTCAAACTTCCAAATTTTCTGAAAGATCAAATAGAGTTTCTGTATGTTAATTGCAGTTTTGCTAGATTTCCATATTTAAATCAGCTTTCCCTCATCGTTTAACAAAACTCTGGCACTTCCCTACCAAATATAAATATGGTTTGGTTTAAGATTACCATTCATCTGAGGAACAAGTCTTTTTGTGTGGTTATACTGCACCAATGCACCGGATTTGCCCGTGCGATCACCAACTCTACATAATAACCCTCATAAAATAAGATTCTACTGCTAATTTTCACTCTTTTTTGTTTGGTTTGTATGTACTTAGGAAGCACTGAATTAAAGTGCCATTATACCCAATCTCTTTTTTTTAATTTATTTACTTTTTTTACCTGGTAAAACATTATAACCAATCTCTTAATCTTTCTCTTACTCTCTTATTTCTTCCTTATTCCTTTGCTCTTCTTTCTCGAATTCGTAGATGTTAAATGGGTATACCTGTAAGAAAAAAAATATATTGAAAAATGACTATTAGCCGAACAGGATTTTTTTTTTTAAGATTTTATTTATTTATTTGACAGAGATAGAGACAGCCAGCGAGAGAGGGAACACAAGCAGGGGGAGTGGGAGAGGAAGAAGCAGGCTCCCAGCGGAGGAGCCTGATGTGGGGCTCGATCTCATAACGCCGGGATCACGCCCTGAGCCGAAGGCAGACGCTTAACCGCTGTGCCACCCAGGCGCCCCCTGAACAGGATTTTGTCTTATGACCAGCATTAGTAAGATAAAACAAGTTTTAAAAGAGGTACAAGAAAAATTTCAATCATTCAAGTTTATTGTTATCATTTCCTTTTGACTGTGCCGTTTGGAACACTTCAGGAAATGACTGACTTCTTTTCATTGACGAATACCAAAAAATATAGAGGTTTATATAGAATAGGAAAAAAATGGAAGCCTCTGTAGATGGAAGCAAATAATGAAAAGAAAAAAGAAAAAAAACAAGAGAGAGACTTGTCTAAAGATGGAAATGCTGTGACTAGTTCGTTTAAACCTATCTGTGCTTAGTTGACGATATTATCACCTAGCTGGTACTTTCATGGATTGTCTGTAGTCCTGAGCCTGGTTTAAAAGATGACAACAGGGCAAAATTCAAGGATCTGCAGTGAATACAAAAATGAACACAAATGCGTCTCTTGCCAGCACCATTGCTTTAGAGCAGCTATAGGCAAAATAGTATCTAAAAAACTGTTTGTGATATTCCTCAAAAGAATATATTTATCTATTTTCAAGCACTAGGTAGGATATTTTCTCTGCTTTAAGCGTTTTCATAAGCAGTGGTGACATCTTCAAAGTTCAGTCTGGTGGGATAGAAATATTTTTCGAGAAGTCAGTAGGCATTGAAAACTACGCCTTTCTTTTTTTATTTTACTGTGAACATTCTGTTGTGACATACTTCCCTCTTCATTTCTTCATGACAATTTGCATGCACCATTTAAATTACTCCCCATTATTCAACTGTATTCTTTGGACTTCTTTGAAACACATAAATATTAAGGATAGATTAATGCCAGAAAGCACGTCCAAAATATTACTTGCAAGTTTAACATGTGACCAAAAAAGAACTGTTTTTGGTGGCTAGAGGAAAGACTGAGTTTCAGTTAAGTGGGAGAGGGTAGGGATTTTTTCTTGACCAGCAACTCAATGATCTTTGTTTAGAATTAGATTTTGTTTTAATGTTAATATATTACAGGGTTTTTTCTCTTTCTTTTTTAAGCTTTCTTTTCATCATGAAATAAATGTTTTAACTTTCATATTCTTTCGTGGGGTTACTAATTTTGTGATTATAGCCCTAAAGTTTCTAAAATTATCTACATTAGGAGAAACTCCTCAATTTCAGGCTATTCTGTATATTATAAAGTGATTTAATACTATAAATCAACAAACATTTGTTGAGTATAGGCATGTATCCCAGGAAATACTTTGTTTAAGGAATCTAAGTTCTGATCTGATACATTTGTTTTATTTTTTTTAAGTTTATTTTACATTTATTTAAGTAATCTCTAACCCAGCATGGGGCTCAAACTCATGACCCTGAGATCAAGAGTCACATGTTCTTCCAACTGAGCCAGCCAGGTGCCCCTGATCTTATGCATTTAATTTATAGAAATAGACCCTTTGGTGGTACTTTCCGTGAGAACCATGTATGTTCTTTTAAAGGTGAAGTTAAGGCTAACCCTGTATTTGGCAGAATACTGGCATCCTGTGAAAAACAACCAAGGGTTTCTATGCTAAAATGGAAAACCAATACTTCTCCCACTTCATATACCCTAAATTAATTTTCTAATAAAATTTCATTTTGGGGTGCCTGGGTGGCTCAGTCGTTAAGCATCTGCCTTTGGCTCAGGTCGTGATCCCAGTGTTCTGGGATGGAGCCCCACATCGGGCTCCCCGCTCAGCAGGAAGCCTGCTTCTCCCTCTCCCACTCCCCCTGCTTGCGTTCCCTCTCTTACTGCCTCTCTCTCTGTCAAATAAATAAATAAAAATCTTTAAAAATATATATAAAAATTTTCGTTTTACCTTCTCTCTTAGACCTGCCCCTTTTTGAGATGCTGACTCACTTTTTAGGCTTTTGAGCTATGTGGCATTGCCAGAGAGAGCTAGAATTTGACCAGCACAGGGACAGTGTAAGGCATACTCAAGCAAAACGTATGGTACTGAAGTTGGGAACTTCAAAGGATCCAGTAGAATAGTGGTAGAAGACGGGTATTATGGACTACATATTTGTGTCCTCCCCAAGTTCACAGGTCAAGACATAATCCCAGGTGGGATGGTATTAGGAAGCAGGGTCTTTGAGAGGTTATTAAATCCTGAAGGTGGAGTGCTTATGGTAGGATAGGGTCCTAAGAAGGCAAGCTTTTCCCCCTCCATCTCTTTCTGTCTCCCTTTTCCTCTACCTCTCTGTCTGTCTCTGCCATGTGAGGACAAAGCAAGAAGGTGACCATCTGTGAATCAGGAAGAACGTTCTCACCAGAACTCAATCTTGCTGACACTCTGGTCTCAGACTTCCCAGCCTCTCGAACTGTGAGGAATTAATTCAGTGGAGACATGAGCATTGAAATTTCTGGTAGTATATGTAGCGGAGCCAGGTGAGAATACAACGAAGGAAGGAGGGAGGGAGTGGCAAGAAATGTTTGCCAAAGGGAGCAATTTTTCCCTCCAGTTTTGGGGGATAAGTTGAAGAAACAAGCTAGCAAAAGCAAAGGAAAAATTGAGAAATAAGTTACTGGAGGCATGTACAGGCTCCCTGCAGAGGAGACTTTTGCTTCTCCTTCCTTTAGAGCGGTCATTTAACTGACTGTTAAGGAGTGATGGACCTGCTGATGTCTTGCAACATGAAGAGTCTAAAATTGGCTTGGAAAGCAATCTAGAGCTTTCTCTTTATGTTTTGTCTTCTTCTGGGCATCTTAAATCATTACGGTGTCAGAGGAGTCTCAAAGGGGAGGCACCTGATACATTTATGACCCAAGCATTGTTCCCAGTAAGCCACACTCTCAAAATCATGCCAGGTAGCTCCAGTCACTGGAACTTTGGGTTTGTAAGTGAAACACTCACAGTTCTGACTCCTTATGAGTCACCAAAATGTCTGCTGCATGTAGGATTTTTAAGAATCCTGAGAAAGCGTCTAAATTGCGCTGTGAGGCTAATATGCAGGGGTAGATTCTAGAGAGTGAATGCACCTGGTTAATCTTATAACATTCTCACCTTCACAGTCTTTGTTTTCTCAACAAGGAAAAAATTTTTGTAAGTTAAAGACTTTTGTTTACTTTTGTGCGTGTGGAAAAAAAAATTCCTAGAGAAAGTCAGGGGCAAGTGGTAGAATTGAAGAAGTCTAGGAAAATGATATCTCTTAGAAGTTCTGGATACATTTAAGAATACAATGCTGCCTTTGGCTGTGGTTCAAATCTGTAACTGAAGAATCCACTATATGCATTAAAAAGGCAGAAGAAAAAGTGACTCATGAAACCATTTCAAATAGTCAAAAGTTGTTCTTTAAATAAAAGAGGAAACTTGTGAAAATTACAGATGGTAGAATTTATTTTAATAGCTTCATAAATGACTTAAAACTGTACTTGTAAGATCATTAGGGGTCCTAGGGAGTTGCCTATTTTTTTTTTTTCACTCACATTACTGCATTTCATGAGGGAAATTATATACTATTGTGGTATTCGGAAATTTAACGATTTGAGAAAGACACTAGTTATAGCTCTCATAATTGTCCATACATTATCTATTATTAGCCTCATTTATAAATGGGGTAACTAAGGCATAAAAAAGTTAAAACAAATAAACCAAGGGCACACAAATAGCAAACGGGAGCTGAGATAAACCTGGGTTTGTCTGATTCAAATGCCTTTCCCAAATCAAAATTTTTAGGTAAAAACCTTAATTCATTTGCACCAGACAGGTTGAGTCATGTAACAAGAAGTTGCATATGACTTTTCAGAATTTTAGGTACGCTTAGATATTTCCTTAGGACAGATCCCACTAGTCTAAGGACAGTCTGGGTAAGTCTTCACTGATTTGCAAGTCCCTTGTGATCCTTGGCATAACATCAACTTGACTGTCCTAAGTTAAAAAGAAGAGCACCCAGTGGATATGCTGGAGGCTGGTACTGGCTCCCAAGAGCCAATTTTTAGATTGTCAGGAATTTCGTAAGTCTGTTGTTTAACACAGTCATTATTAAAAATTAAATTATTACACTTGAAATCAAATTAATTATATTTAACGTAAAAGTAGTAGGTACTCAAGACTCATCACCTTTTAATTATAACATTTTACTATTGTCTGTAGTCTTGAGGTCATTTACATCTGTTGTATCTTTATGGTGAAATTACTATATATAATGGTGTGCTACTGCATATCTTTTCCCATACTCTCCATTTGGGTTCATCAGGTTGGTAACATGAAATCAGCTACGGTGGAAGTATTTACACCAGGAAAATTGGCAAATGCTACAGTGAGAACTATTTTTTTCCTCCCCAGAACTAGCTGTTAAACATTTACTAACATGCCTCTAGATACAGCTTTGCAAGTGTTTATTTAATTCCGATTCTCTTGCTCATTCCTTTGATAAAAGGAACCCTAGCTAAACTTAATCTAAGTAGCTCCAATCACTTGTTCACATTGCTTTCGCCAGTTGGGAGATTAGGATTGAGGGGAGGTTTGGAAGAGCGAACATCTTGCTCAAAACTAGTTTCTAGTTAAAGGGAATGAAATGAGGAAATCTTGGCAAACTCTCTTATTTCTAAGACAAGGGTTTTCTTGGAATTTTACCTAAATGTCATACGGAAAGAAAGCAAGACTGGATTTTTTCACCTATTGGAGAAATCAACATATATGTATTAAGACAGAAGGAAGAAAGCTCATTTACAATGAGTTTAACCAGTTGTGAGTCTAAGGGTAAAAACTATTCTTCTCTAAACTACCAAGACTTAAAAACAAAAGTGGGAATGAGAAAAGCACAAAACAAGCATGTAATTCTGGACAGCACTTAATAGCATGTCAATAGTTGCTCAAAGGGCAATGTGCAAAGATCAGGATCCTGTTCTAGGATCCATGCTGCCTCACCCTGGGATCTTGGACCTTCTCATCTCCACTAAAATACATTTTAACTTTGATGAGTTATGGGTGCAAAAGAGAAAGGATCTTTTTTTTTTTTTTTTGGTCTCAGGGTGCACATTTGCAGCTTTGAAATTCTTTTACATTTTCATTCTTCATGCTGATGAGTCAGTGCAGATTTATATTACCAAGTTATTATGGGTAGTAGAGACTGTGTCTCCTTGAAAGTAATGGCATGTGATTGCTTACTCCATTACTTTCAATGGGACTCAGTCATTGCCATCCTTAGGGACTCAATCCCATTGAAAGTAATAGTCTGAGACTGCCCACGTTGTTACCGGGCTTTAAATTGGATTGAATTTATACTGAATGGTAGGGGCCAGCCACAAAATCTCACTTTTAAAAGATGTGGACTTGATAAAGTTTTTGGCCAGCCATTGGGAAGTTTAACTGCCTGCATGGAGAATATATTTTTACTATTTAAACATTCATTTCTTAATGTTGAAGTGTTTTAATATTTAGCCTCTGAACTATTAGAGAAATTCACAACATTTCAGGAAAATTGTTTTCAAACTTTAATTCTTTCCTAACTATGCTATATTCAGCAATTCAGGAAAGAAGACATTCTTTTGCTTGGGCGTTAATTACTTTCTTATTCTTAGGATAATTATATTTTTAAAACTGGAAAGAAATTTCACAAAATCACATTTTAGATGAGGAAGCTGAGGTTCAAGGTAATTTGCCATGGTCAAGGTCACAAAGCAAGAGCTTTGTCACAAAGTGAAGATAGAACAGTCGTGTTTAGGATTACCCAATCCCATTTAAATCTTTGGAATTAGACTATTTTTATACTCAGAAATACTAATGGGTTATTTCAGGATATAATATGCATTGCTGTTTATACTTAAGTAATGACATGTTTTAATTTTTCTTCATAAAACAAACATTTCCAGGGACACCTAGGTGGCTCAGTCGGTTAAGTGTCTGCCTTTGCCTCAGGTCATGATCCCAGGGGCCTGGGATCGAGCTCCCCATTGGGCTCCTTGCTCAATGGGGAGCCTGCTTTTTCTTCTGCCTGCCGCTTCCCCTCCTTGTGCTCTCTCTCTCTCTCTCTGACAAATCAATAAATAAAATCTTAAAAAACAAAACAAAACCAAAAAACAAACATCTTCAGATCCTGATAGTATAAAATACCTTCCTGGTGAAAACATTCACTTTTAGGGTTTGGGGGAGGTATTGTATAGGAGGCTGTATAAAATGATGTTAGAAAACTGCCTCAGGGGCACCTGGGTGGCTTAGTCCGTTGAGCATCCAACTCTTGGTTTCAGCTCAGGTCATGATCTCAGGGTCCTGGGATCCATGCTCAGTGAGGAATCTGCTTGAAATTCTGTCTTGTCTGCCCCTCCCCCGCTCATGTGCACACGTGTGAGCGCTCTCTCTCTCTCTCTCACTCTCAAATAAATCAATCATTGAAAAAAAAGAAATAAAAGAAAAAAAAAAAACTGCTCCAGATCTTACCTTTTGTCTAACCTTGCTCCTGTATTTGTATCTTAGTTTGGAAATGCAGCACATAGTTTTTAGATTTCCACTCTGAGATTGTTACAATGCCCAATTTTGGTGTATGACTATAAAAAAAAGTTTTTGTTCTAACTTCAGTAAACTTAGCAAAGTGTTATTTTATATTTAGTTGATATTACAGCTAAAACGTGGACATATCTGATATATATAGCAAAAGAAAATAGTTAATAAAATCATTAAGTATTATTCAGTGTCACCTTATCATGAAGGCTAATCATTTGTGAGTTGTAAAGAACTTCATCTTCATTAGCAGTGCCAATAGTTGAAAGTATTGGCCAGTCCTAGATGTTCAGTGTAAAAAAACTCAATGCTTTGTCAATTATGTAATGAAAATGAGGGAGATATTAGCTTTGACAATAATAGCACAACCGGAAATTTAATTTATTATTTTGCTAACTGTCGATATTATTATTGATGTATAGATTTTGACCACATGCACATGTGCATAATGCTTATCTAACTAATATTCGGAGAGACAATTGAATTATAAATATATTAGTTATGTTACTCTGAGAATCTGGTATAATATGAGGGTGTACATATGTTCTGTAAAATCTCTTACATATCTAGTCTATGATTATGTGGTTTCAAAATTATAAATTTCAGTTACAGCAGCTAGTTGTCTTTTTTATTGTACAACCATACTTTATCCTACAACATTTAGTTATTTTTGAAAAGTAAACTACCATACCAAATGTAAAAACACAAAACAAAACAAAAAAACCCAAGAAAACCCCACAGCATATGAATCTGGGTATTTAGAAGCCAGAGTAGTGGCTCCCATTGGAATAGGGGTGGTGGTGGTGGTGGCTGACAGGTGAGGAGCATGATGGGAGCTTCTGGATGCTGATAATGTTCTATTTCTTGATCTGCATGCTGGTTACACAATGGTGTTGGGTTTGTGAGTATTCATCGAGTTGTATACTTTTCTGTATGTATATACTTGAATAAAAAGCTTAAAAATGACATTCAAATAGAAGGAATAGGGTTATTTTCAAAAAGCTGATACTCTAAGAGACTTACCTTCTTTAAAAAGTTCCTCCTAGAGTTTTTTCTTTATGTGTTTTTCTGTAATAATAGAAGACAGAGGTCAGCAAACTATGGCCTCTGGGCCAAATCTGGTTCTCCACCTGTTTTTCTATAGCCTAGGAGTTAAAAATGGTTTTTACATTTTTAAGTGGTTGAAACAAAATCAAAATAAGACTATTTCATGAGACATGGAAATGATATGAGATTAAACTTACAGTGTCCAAAAATAAAGTTTTATTGGAACACAGCCATACTCATTCATTTCTGTATTATCTGCTCTTTTTTGTTGTCTGTTTTACTGCATTACAACCACTGTGTGTCACAATGGCAGAGTTTAGTAGTTGTGGCAGAGATCATATGGTCTGCAAAGCCTAAAATATTTACACTCTCACCTTTTAAGGAAAAGTTTACTGACACAAGGAAAGGGTCAGCCTAGTGGTCAAACGTAGATTAATACTATTACAATCTAAATGGTGTATGAAATTAGCTACCGATTGGAATCAGCTAACTCAGATATTATCCACACTCACTCAGTTCGTTATTTTTGCCGTCTACATTCAGTGTTCATCAGATCCCATACATAAATGAAAAAAGCAAAGCAGTACAGCCAGCAACTGCATTGAAAAAAGTATTTTTTCGGGGGTATTGTTACTTTTCCTCGTACCTTTATCATACCAGTTTTCACCATCATAATGGAGCTAGTCTATCTCTGCCTTTGCAAAATTCCTGTGGATCCAATTCATGTGCTTAGACTGGTAATCTGGTTGATATTTTGCAACTGTAGGGGAGGAAAATTTTTTCCTTCTTACCTTCCAGGTCCTTTTGGTTGGCTTAATAATTAAATTCACATAAAACTAATTAGCAGGAGAAAAACAAATTTACTTTCTTATGTATAGGAGCCCCACAAGAACATGAGAGGTTCTCAGTCATTCAGTTGAGACATATATGCCATCTGAGCTAAAGAGAAAAGGGTAGGTGTCTGGGACTTCAAAGGGGAAGAAGACAATTCATAGGAAGATGGGAGGAGCAAATGTTGGGTAAACATGTTTGCTATCGCACAGACAAGTCTTTCCGAAACAAACAAACAAAAAATCTATCTCTGATAATAGCTTTCTTCCAGGCATAGGCAGGTATAGGTATCGGCCCCCTATCCAAATCCTTTTAGGCAATTAAGAAAAGGTAAAAAGCTCTTTTTGAGTCTGCTGGGCCTTAATTGTCCTCAGCCCAGGGTAGTCCATATGCCATAGTAGCACATGCTGGGGTGGTCTGCCCTGAACCCCATCACAGTCTTCATGAAGGATCACACCTGTCTTTGTCTTCAAGAAGTGAAGTGTTATTTACTGCAAGCATTTTTGATCCTCAAATATTTGTTAAAAGTTTCTTACTTGTTTGTGTTTCTTATGGCCATTTCTTCAACTCGTATTAGCCATGTTCTGAAGGCTCTCTCTCTCTCTCTCTCTCACACACACACACACACACACACAGATGCCCGTGTAGCCCTGTAGGCAGTTGTTCTCATATTGTATTTCCTTGATCTAGTCTACACTTCAAGTTTCCTTGCATATGGTCAAAGGAAGCAACCTCACCAATATAGCTAACCTTTTGCTGAAAAGAATCTTTTTGAGAATTAGAGAGAGAGCTGTGAGTGCTTGGGTATAGTTAGGGCCAGAGGAAGTCAGACATCACGAGGAGCTAGAAGCCAGACTACATGCTACAAAGCAAATTTGTATGCAGTGTGGTGAGAGGGTGAGAAGGAGCTTGTAATTCAGATCCATCTGAAAAGGGGAAATTGGTGAACAAACCACCCCAAACTGGAGCTGAGCCATGATTCTATAAGTCCTTCTCCTTCTAAATTTTTTTTCTCCCATTTAGTCCATGCATGTATGTGGAATGAGGGCCTGTGGCCATTGGACAGTCTGTTGAAGGTGGCACTGTGCACACGTGGATATGGGTGACAAGCACACTGTGATGTCTAGGGGCACAGTCTCTGTAGCTCGAGTGTCAGCATTCAAACCCAGCTTTGCTACTTCTTGGCTCTATGTCTCTGGGCAGGTAACACATCTGCTCAGTGCTTCCATTTTGGTATCTTCAAGGTGGGGGTTAAATGAGTTCATAGAAGTGCTTTGAAAGGTGCTCAGTTAATATTATCTATTATCATTTCACAGTTATATTTTAGAAGCTAAGAAAGAGTCCTCAGTAGGAGACCGGATGCCAGTTTAGCAACAGTGACATCATAATGTATGAAGTAACAAAGTTTTTCTTTTATCTAAAATGCAACCATTTTCCAACTTCTAAAATAAAATTGTCTTTATGGATAATATGCTTAAAACTTGCATCCTAAAATATTTTAGACCTTACTCAATATCTTATATGTACTTATTAATTGAACAAATAGTCACTGGGTTCCTACTGAGTATAGGTACTGGGCCAGGCCCTAGGGATATATCATCGAGGAAAGCTTGCATGGTTCAATTAGGGAAGAAAATAGGCAAACAAAAGCAAATAAAATAGCCATGAGAGAAATAAATGTTGTGTTCAAGTGTTGAGAGTGAAAAATGTAAGTATTTTGCTAGAGAAGTGCAAGGAGAAATACCCTACTGACAGAATGATCAGAGCAGACAGGGGGAACTCTTTGAGGGACAATTAAGCTTAGATTTGAAGACTGAAAAGAAAGCCGCTAGGCTGACTCTGGGAAGGGGAGCGTTCCGGGCACATTGCACAGCACTTCTAAACGTCCCAATGTGGAAACTGTGTGTCCTGTTGAGAAGATCCCAAGGGGATCTTGAAGCTTGGTTCACAGGGTGGAGGTTGGGAGAGGTGAAAGGAGTGGGGACTATACCAGGGACAGATCTTGAAGGCGGGGATGCAATCTGATTTCTGGTCTGCTTCATAAGACACTAACTGGCTGTTGTGTGGGGAGTAAGTGGGCAAGGATGGAGTTCAGGATTCCAGTTAGGAGCTGATGAAGTCGTTCCCGTGGTTCCTGTTTACAGCAGGAGCGTCTATGGCATGTTCGTGCATGTGTGTGTTGGGGTTAGGGGTGGCGAGGAGCACAAACAGGGCACGATCCTTGGTAAATCATGCAGGGAATTCAAAATCTGAACCACTGTGCACGAGGCGATGAGCTTATATAGAATATATACCTAAAACAAATATTATGAGCACAAATTCATGGGTCTTTATAAAAGATGAACGGTTTTAAAATTAAAATTATGTGATCTAACTTAATGTGCATGCAGTTTAGGATTATTATTTAGCATGTTAAAAGTATTTACTTTCATGTTTTTAGACATCATTTCCAGGAAAAGAATTTATTTTGTCCCACCAAACCTCCATTTCCATTAAAAACCTTCCTTGTTTTCTTTATGTACGTGAAAATCCACATTAATAAGCATAAAGGTGAGATTTTAAAATGTAACAGGGATAGTTGTTATTGAAATGAACGTTGGGGAGACCTGGGTGAAAATGGCCCAGGTGGGAGCACCTCAGCTGTATTCTGCTCAGGCAGTACGATTCTATTGAAATTTCAAGTCTCTCTGGGGTTTTTTTCCAATCAGCCGCCTGGCTTAGAAACTCATGATGTGAATTTTTGATGGCAAAATTAGAAAATAAAGTACCCTTCTCTTTTAAAAATAAATTTTGAATTCAAGAAGTGATCTGGCTAGACACTTGTATAAACTAACTTTACATTCATGATAAATGAATATAACGTGGACAAGAAGTTTCACCTGGTTCCTCATTAATATGATTGTATCCTGAATAGGTGATGAGGTGGGACAGGTTCTGAACTCGCCTATTCTAACTAATTTATTCCAGAATGAGAACCAAGTCAAGTGTATCCACATGAGAACTTGCCATGCCACCTAGGAAAAGTGCGTAATTATCCTGAAATGGCCCTTACCTTAGGAATGGGACACAGAATCCAACGTGAGTCAAGTTATTCAACCTGGAGTTGGCTTTCGCCCAGCCCCTCCCTCCTTTGTCCAGGGCTAATGCAGACAAATGCTCTAATCCTCCCATCCTGAGGTTGGCAGTTTGCCAGCTGCAAGGACATTAGCTCCTCATTAGCACCTTGTCATCTGCCCACAAATCCACATCCCACCCAGGACAAAAGTAAAGTGGTCTGGCTCATTTGAAGCTTTGGCCACTGAAAGAAGAAATGACAGGCCATGGGGTTTCCTATGGTCTTATGAGTTAGGAGTAAAAGATAAATTTATATGTTATTTAGAATCAGGAGATTAATGGGCATGTTGATCAACAAATTATTTAATCATGTAAGACATATCTTAGTACACTTTTTCTAAATTCAGATTCCAGCACTGACCTCTTGTTTCCAAATCAGTTAGATAGTCTTTTCTTTTTCCTCCAAAATGTTGTTGTTGAGGAGGAGGAGGACCACGATTATTTTTTTTTTTTAAAACACCGTAACATTACAAAGTTGCCGAGTAACAAAAAGGAGAGATACACGTTTTGAGAAGTAATTCTGAGATGTTCTGGGCAAGCAAAAGAGTTTAGGTTGTTCTAAAATTCTCTGCAATAGTTAACAGGTAAAGACCATTTGATAAAGGAGCAATTCTCATTATGAGCAACCCCCTCCCTTGTTTTTTTTGTCCATAGATCCTGTCTCAGTCAACCTGTGGCTGCAAAATGTGTGTATCTTCGAACACATGCATCAGTAAAAGCTCTGCAGATTAATATTCCCAAATCTGTCTTTGTGGTCCTTTCAGCCATCTGTGCCATCAATTTTGGTCACCACATAAGCTAATCCTTTGGAATGCACAACTAACTGAGAAAGACTTGAGAATTCTGAATTGAGTGTCTTGCATTTAATTTTGCCCTTGGGTATAGAAATGGCTGAGAAACAATTTTTTTAGACTTTAGATTTTCACCTTTGCTTCCACCCCACTCAAGTTCTGAGAATTAGGCAATTAAGAAAGTAATTGTTAATTGTTATATTTTGGAATTTCCAAACCTTATTTAAAATTCTGGCCTGCAAACAAGCTTAGTTTCTTTTAGGGCTGATCTGATTTCCGTAGTTTGGATCTATGTCAATCTGTACCTTCACACCCAATAATACAAAATTGATTCTCTAGGAAATGATGAGGTTGGTCAATGGTCCCAAACAGGCAGCCTGCTTTGTTGGGACAGAAATATTAAGGTTTGTATTATCTTTTTAAGAGGGCCTTACACCTTCCAGATCACCAAAAGATTTTAGGGTACATAATAGGTTCATTCGAGATATGGAGTGTTCAAGATGGGAAGATGCCACATTTTTAGAAAAGGAGCTACCTCTTAAAATATATTGTTTCCATCTCTTAAAATATTCAGAAGGGAAAAATATAACTGTCAGTTGGGACAGTTTTATTTCCCTCCTAGATACCAAAAGGCTGCCTCTAATCACTACTTCAGATCACTTCCAGCTTCATGTAATCCATGACTCTTATTTAACTTCCAATATTTGCTCTGTGTACGTGTGTAAGTGTGTAAGGGTGTGTGTAGAGATGGGTCCTGTACGGGTAACTGCCCCATCTCTCTCTATTTTGCATAGGGTGTTCTTATGCTGACAGATCAAACCCAAGCCCCTGTCTGAGTCTCTAACTGCAGCTGCCATCTGAATTCCCTTTGGACATAGTCCACTAATCTATGGTCCAAATTATGGTTTTATAAAATATATTTTTTCCAAGATGAATTAAAGAAAAATTAATTTCATGACATGTATGAGTTTTACTGAATAAGTGATGGCATGTGGTAACCAGCAGCATCCAAACAAAATCTAGTCCTCGGACATTTCACTATATTGTTTTTCCAAAGGCACAGATCCTTTGGTATTATACTTCAGAAGAATATTATGGTCTGGTTATCTAGTTTCTGTTTAAATATATATATTGACAAGAAAACCAAGATAGATAGCATTCACAATCTGGGCTTTCAAATTCAGAAGTATAGGGATCACAAACATATCCCACAACTCAGCAATGCATAAAAAGTGTTTAAATAATAGATCGAGATGACAGATGTCATAAACATATATGAAATGGATATAGTCAAACCTGGCAAATTTTGAGATGTGGTTTCAATCATGGTATTTTTTGTTGATTTTTATATATGATCCTAGGCAATTTTGAATTAAGGCAGGCGTCACCTTTAATTTATTGTCAGGTGGAAAGCACACTTATTTTGTACTCTAAGGATTTATTCAACTTAACTCTGTAATTGCTAGCAATATACAAGCTCATTATATCACAATTTAGTATATTTGATGCCAGCTGTTATGGAGTTAATGGCAAAGTCGAAAGAAATGACATAAAACACACTCTCCTGTTTAGTGCAACCATCATAACATTACCATTAAAAATCTCCAGTCGGCCTGGGTGTTCACTTTAGTCTTGTTTCTCATATTGTCACAGTGAAAAATAAGATTTTTCCCCACCAAGTATTGCATTTGATATTTTGCTAAATGTTAAACTTTTTGTCTCTCTTTAATGTATGAAAAACCTCTTCTACCTATTTTCTTTTTCTGAAAGTTATTTTTGGCAAAGCTGCAATTTAAAAACCTATTTTCTCTTCATTGGAATAGGGTTTGAGAGGTGTCGGTATAAAAACTAAGAAGCAAATAGGCTTTTAATTGGGTTATGTGCCACTCAGTATTTTTTCCTCCTGGATATAAGTTGATTATTTCCTACTTATATTTTAATAGAGTCTGTGTATCTTAGGGGAACCATATCAAGATAAAAACAGCATAACAACTCAATATGAATTCAGCAGCAAGATTCTGAAATTAGTGAAAAAAGAT
This sequence comes from Ursus americanus, assembly GCF_024610735.1. Lineage (NCBI taxonomy): Eukaryota > Metazoa > Chordata > Mammalia > Carnivora > Ursidae > Ursus > Ursus americanus. The sequence continues at coordinate 25,841,031 of NC_142133.1, forward strand.
TTTCCTGTATTATAAGGAATTACATATATATGGATTTATAAGATATTTATTTATACTGTTGTTAGCTACAGTGATTACTATTATTATTTTCACAATTTTGATACAGCATTATCAGTCATTACACTCTATAGCATTGCCATATCTTTACATGATATTGATACATCTATTGATAGATTTGTGTTACCTTTGGTACACTTGTAAAATTGATCGTTGTTGCAAAATTTTCTTAACTTGAGATCCTGTAGCTTTTTCTCCTAAACGTAGTATTTCGTGTATGCACAAAAGGCAATATTTCATGTAGTTCTTAAAATTGAACAGATGTTAAAATAAGAAATAGGATAACATACTGTATTTTTAATTCTAGGAATACTTAAAAATATTCCTCCACCCTCTTGTTAACTGATATATTTAAGCCAATAATTTTACACATTTTGTGAATTTGTGTATTTAACTTGGGAAAACTCACTCTTCTTCACTGTGCGACACATTAAAAGAGAAAATGCGTTTCCAGGAAACAATCCACTAGTAATTTAGTCCAGCTATTTTCAGTACTTAACTTTTGCGTTTTTTTCTTAAGTTCACCATGATATGACATTTCATTATTAGATTTTTTTTTTTTTAAATAGTCACTCACCAGATATTAAAGGATGCAATTGGTTTCAGTTCAGGCAGGTTTTAACTGCGTTTTAATTAGCTTAAAACATATGCTTCCATTTATCGTATTACGTGGAGTACATCCTATTCCATTTAGCCGAGTATTGAGGACTATTGTACAATATTGTGCTCAGGCTAAAACAATGAAATACTAATTGGATCCAGTAAAATAACTGTAACATTTCCGATTCCTATTAGGCAGGTTACGTAAATTAGGCTAATATAAAATGGTGCTTAATAGAATTGCAAATATGGTGTGATGATACATTCAGACAGGAAAGACAGTGAAAGGGGATTTTGGAGGAAATCAAATACATTTGCATTACAATAAAACATTTCCTGCTGTGAGGGCTCTAGCAATGCTGGAAAAAACAACACTCCAGCACCACTCCCTCTTATTTACATAGGAATGCCATCGCTACCTCTTTCAGCTCCTATGAACAGTTGTCTGTCTGTAACAGAAAATAACGTGCAGTTTTAAGTCTGTTGATGAATATAGTCTTTTTATTATTTCATTGGGCATCACATCTGAGATCTTTATATTGCAATGAGGGAGCATTTCTCTTCATGTACAGTATGTCTTTTTATGATGAGGATGTGCTTTTCAGGCTTGAAAAACTGACGGCAATCACAGGATTGGATTGATATTTCCTATTTGAGCTCCTGAGTGTCTTGTGTTTATTTCCTTCTCTTCTTTTCAATTATTAGCCACTGGGTTGGATAGTTGTGACATCTGTATACACTTTAATTATCCTAAACGGATTAGAAAAGAAGGTCGTCTATTCCTTCCCTTCAATGTCTTGCCCCCCCTTGGACTTTGTTGTAAGCTTGAGTAACAGCCCTGTGTAATATTTTAAATGAAGAAATCTGAGAAACTGACACCGGGATGGGAGAAAGGTAGAGTGATCCTTTTTCTAAAAATCCTTCTAAACCAACACTAATTTTGTCTTGGTTCATTAGCAGTCCCCATGGTGAGTTTCTTCTGTGTTTTGAGAAATCCAGAGCACTTTCTGGGCTGAAAGGTGTTCTGGGGAGATTTTTGAAGCTGTCCCTCAAAGCAAAAGTTGCCCAATGAAGTGGGGGAAAGGACTACATTTTTCCCTTGCAAATACATCGATAAAAGAGCTTTATGCTGAACTCACAAGCACCCTTGAACCTTTCAGTTTGCTCCCAGTGTTCAGATCCCAGTGTTTCTGTGAAATGGCAGAGAGAGAAGACCATTCTGGGGCCTAGCATGCAAATGAGCAAACCACGTAAAGGAAAAGAAAATTTAAATCTCGTCTATTGTATTCTAAGCAGGTTGCTAGCAAGCCTTTGTGGAGCTGGTGTAAAAATGAATCTCATCTTCTTCCTGCCATGAAAACTAAAAACATACTTTATTTCCTCACTCACATCAGCAATTTTTATGCAGTTTTATCTTCAAAAAGGTTTTGTTTTTCCTAGGAGTTTAGTGTGTAACATTTTCATTCATGATACAAATTATTTTGTCTGCATCTGTGCCTCTGATTTAGACTTTAATCTCCCAGAGATCTTTAGTTGTGGAATTTGTCACTTTATTTGTATTCACAGGTAGTTCTCCCCCTCCTTTAAGAAGTGTTGGAATTAATACTATTTGCTCAAAGGAAGAACAATTTTTAAAAGGTACTACATCCTATGGGGCATGCTTTCCTACTGAAGCAAATCAAGTTAAAATCCTCTAGATTCAAATTCCCTTCTCTTTCAGCTTTCAGCTGTGAAGAAAAGGATTTTCATCTAGATGTAAAAGATGGTAATTGTACAATAAGGGAAAGGTTCTGGCCAATAGGAGTGTGCCTGGGGGATGTGAAAAGAAGAGCAAAGAAATAGTCACGGGCCCTGCAGGCTGGACGTACTGAAAAGGAATGCTTGACAACCCACATGAAGCAAAATGGTCAGCTAGTCAACTTTGTCCACCAAGCCAAATAATGCGCTAGGCTGGTGCCCTGCCCCCTTTCCCACCTCCCACTATATTTATTAGAGAAAATTAAACTGATCAATTTGTTTCAGCTTCATTTTATATATATGTATATATATATATATGAATCCATTGCCTAGAGAAGATCTTTGTTCTCAAATAAGTTTTTTTTTAAAAAAACCTTAACTGCAATAATTACTGATTCACAGATGTTGCCAAACTGATACAGTGAGATCACATGTATCCTTTACCCAGTTTCCCCCCACTGGTAGCATCTGACATAATTATTGTACAGTATTAACACCGGGAAACTGAGATTGATACCATCCATAGACCATAGACCTCACTCAGATTTTACGTGCATTCATTGTGTGTGTGTGTGTGTGTGTGTGTGTGTGTGTGTGTGTGTGTAGTTCTAAGCAATTTTATCAAATAACTTTTTTTAGCTTAGTCATAATTTTATAAAAAGATAGTTAGGTGGGGCGCCTGGGTGGCACAGCGGTTAAGCGTCTGCCTTCGGCTCAGGGCGTGATCCCAGCGTTCTGGGATCGAGCCCCACATCAGGCTCCTCTGCTATGAGCCTGCTTCTTCCTCTCCCGCTCTTCCTGCTTGTGTTCCCTCTCTCGCTGGCTGTCTCTATCTCTGTCAAATAAATAAATAAAATCTTAAAAAAAAAAAAAAAAAAGATAGGTGACTTAAAAAAGTGATGATATTTTGCTAAATCTTCTACTATTTCAGCATTAAATGGTAGCCAAAAGTAAAGCTTGTTCTTGTTGTTGCTTTGGTTGCTTTGTTGTTTAATAAATGGATTCTTCACAGACACAGGAACATAAAATGTTGAGATTCGAAAGTGAAATGCTAGATTTTGCAAAACATCATTACGACCAAAAGAAAAGCCCAGATAGATAATTAATATAATTTGATTTCTATCACAACTCAGACATTAATTTTTAATTATACCTAGAATTATAATTTTTAACCTTTCACACACATACACATGTGCACACATACAGCTATAAGCTTGCTGTAACCCTACTTTTGTCTTGTTGATCATTAATTTTTGTTTATGTGAGCACACACATATGTATAACGGCACACTCCATTTGCCGTATAGAGTACAAATGCCTTAAATCAGGGGTCAGTACTCTGAACACAGCCGGATGGAAATATTTTAGGCGTTGCAGGCCAAACAGTCTCTGTTAAAACTTCTGAACTCTGTCCTTGCAGTAGGAAAGCGACCATAGATGATACATAAATGAATGAACTGGGCTATGTTACCATACAACTTCATTTATGGGCACTAAACTTTGAATTTCACATAATTTCATGTATTACAAAATGTTATTTTTGTTTTGATTTTGATTCCAACATTTAAAAATGTAAAAATTATTCTCAATTCAGAGGCCTATGAGAACAGTCCGTGGGCTGGATTTGGTCAGTGGCTGTAGTTTTCTGACTCCCCGCACCACACAATATGTGGAATTTTGGGTAGTGCTTTTAGTTGGTGCACATACAAAAGTTTTCTCTGTTCTAATTTCTAATTTTATTCTCATTGCCGCTCGAGAAACCACAGATGAGTTATAGGGAAGAAATAGTTACGTTAATATGAGAGAAGGCTCACAATACAATTAGTACTGTAACAGTAGATTTTCTTTCTTTCTTTCTTTCTTTCTTTCTTTCTTTCTTTCTTTCTTTCTTTCTTTCGTTTAACATAGCATTAAAGGGAACAACTCAAGTTTCTAATTTTTTTCCTATTTTCTTGTCATGGATATATTAGCAGTACATGATGCATACTAATTATAAAGTTGGCTGTAACAAGAGTTCCTCTTGTGAATCCATTTAAGAACTGATTGTTTACTATCTTTTTCTGTAAGTATAAAATTTTAATTATGCCACTGACAGGAACTGTGCGTGATACAGTGCTCTACATTTATCACTGGGAGAGGGCCAGTTGCAGAGCTGTTTGACTTTGGAGAAATCCTGATGCGTTTGCAATGTTGAGCAGCAGGTGCCACATTATTATGTACAGAAAAGCAATTAGGAAGCATATTGGATGAATGGGGAGTGCATTAATATTAGCAAGTACATTTGTCAGTGGTTTTGATGCGAGTCTTTTTCTTTCCTTTATGCAACATTAAGATTGTGGCTCTCATAAATTCTCCCCTTAAATTGCCATCTGTTCCCTTGTCAGGCAGTAGTGAGGTAGAGAAAAGTTTTCTTGACAAAATGAAAGGAATTTCTTTTATTTAAAGTAGAAGCAAAAGAGCCTATAGAAAGTTGCAGAATTGTAGGTTGTGCAGTTCAGCTTTGCGTGTGTTAAGTAATTACCTTTGAATGTAACATTCACTGTGGAGCCCTTTGCTTTTTACAAGTTGCTATTTTTCCCAGTCATTTCATGTATTTTACAATTCAATAGGAAAGAGTTATAATTAGATTAATGCAATGACAACCAGCAATTGGCCACTTGGATTAGGAAGTTTGAGGAGGGAACTGCTGATTTTTTATTGTGGTGCATCTTTTCCATATTGCTGGCCCAGGGCCATGCTCCCATCCTAAAAGGATTTAAGATTAATCACTAGAATCTCACCCTCTTTAACTCCAGATTATTTCTGAAATAAATAGCACTCAATACAATAACAATTGAAAAGAAATTCTCTGCACAATATGTACTATAACAAGTGGATATTATCTTCATGACAAACTCTGATGTATAATGATTGTTAAATTTTCCAGAATCTTCATTAACTGAAAAGCAAAGTGAATAAGTGACTTTGGTTAATTGAGTTTTCTAGTTAATCGAAAGGTAATATAACTCCTTTAATTCCAGCTACCTTAATTGAAATGTTTTTTTCTTGAGTACGTTTGTTTACTTTTTAACTTAAGCAATAGAGTGTATAAAACATCACTAAATATGTGCTTTTACACACTTCCTCATCATTTATTATCTCGAGCATTTTCAAAAATGCCCTAGGAAGAGGGAAGAATTAGTCTAAATTTGTACCTAACCTAGAGCATAACCTAATTTAAGGAATGGTTGGGGTTGTCAACATATCTTTTTCTTCTTTTTCCAAAATTATTTTCAAAAGGAAATCGAGTTTGTATATTTTCTGGTTGCATTGATTATCTCACTGATTATAAACATAGAAAACAGGGGTCCTTTTAAGTAACATGAGGATTCTCTCAGGTCTGTAACTTGCAATATATTTGTAGTCCTCACCATGGCCACCTGTAAACAGGTGAGCTCTTACAGTTTCCTTTCCTCTCTGTTCCCAGAGTAACTAAGGTCAGGAGGACTAATTATTTGTGACCCAAGCTCACATAAAACTAATATAATAATGAATGCTAGTTTACTGTATTCACTTAAAGCAAGAATGAGTATCTGTCAACTGGTCAGCATGTTCCTTCCCTGAGGGCAAGTCTTGTTGAAAAGCAAATGTTTAAATATCAGTCTTTGCTGGTGAGCAAGGCCTCAGAGCCAGTGGGTTTATCTGGATTTTAAGAGCTAGTGTCCTCAAAAGCCTTGTGCATTTGTCTCCACACTTGGAACCCAGATGTTTAAGCATCCTATACCCTAGACAGGGCTGGAGACATCTTGAAAAACTCTTGATTTGGGAGTGCTCCTCCCCACCCCCAATTCGGTTTTAGCTCTGTTAGTAATATCCACATTCCTTTGAAATTTGGACATGTCCAAATTTTCTTCATCACACATGACTGAACAATCTCTTATGACTTTTATTCCGACATGGCTCAACTCATTAATTAGGCATTGTTTTAAAACCATCCCTAGGTAATCTTAGTTCTACATCCAGGTACCCATGTGCTCATTATCTTGTTTGAGGCAACTAGGTGGGAAGGGACAATCTTAAAGTCTAATCTGGGAGTGCCTATGCCATGGCCTTTCATCTTCACACTAGACAGCTACCCTTGTCCATGCAAACAGAAACAAAAATCAAGTGAAAGGGAAGAAAATTAGCTAGGTGATTAAGAAAGCAAACCACAGCAGTAAGGATGAAAATGCCTTATTATCATTTGTGATGAACTTTCATACCCATCATCTCATTACCTTTTCTGAACAACCCAATGAAGTTCATATTGTTCACACAAGGTATTACAAATGAAGAAACTGACCCTCTGCCAGGCTTCCAGAATCCTTCTGTAGGGAGGGGCAGGGGTAGGAGGTAAATAAGGACCTGCACATTTCTGGTGCTTTTTCCTACCTCTCAGTCCTTTCCTCAGCTTTTCCTATTTTACAAGGAGTCTTTAACTATAGTGAATCTATTTGCAGGTCCAGTCTCACTAGATATTTGTTCAGACCTCCAGTTTACTTTATCAGGGTAAGTGGTTCCAAAGCTGTCTCACCAAGTTCTTGAGTTTTTTTGTTTAAACTAGGCTAAATGGAAGGGAATGTCATGGTGGGTGGAAAAGAACACGGGATCGGGAGTTGGGAGAACAGACTTTTACATGAAATTGATGGATATTTTTGGGCCATTCAACCAGTCCTCTGTTTCTGGAGCCTGTGACTATTTGGGCACCCTTGGGGTGATTCCAGTCCCACTGGAGCAGTGCACCAGCTCTGTGACCAAGAGCTAAGCAGAAAGTACCCCAGGGCTTCTGCCTTTTTATACAATGAGGATGATCATCTCTCCTCTGCTGTCTTCACAGAGTTGTATGAAGATCAAATGAGATGATGGTTGTGAAAACATAAAAAAAAAAAAAAAAAAGTCATGCACTTATGTTATTAGTCTCTGTCTCAATCATCACCTTCCTATAACAGCTATCCTTCCCTCATCCTCCCTGTTTGTTGGGAGTATTTGAAGGCCAGCAGCAAGTGTTGAAAGGTGAACAAGCAGCCTCAGCTGGGGGTGTCAGAGCCATAGTTCTCTAGGACCTTAGTTCTATAGGAGTCTAGGTATTCCTCAAACCCAGCTCATGGCTGAAGCTAAAGAAAGGTCTAAGAGAATACGTATGTACAATTAAACCATCTAGAAGGGAGAAAAAACATTACTATCCTTTAAAGAAATGTTTTAAAATGTGAACGCCAGGCAGCCTGGGCATCTACCAGTGGCAAGAGAAAATGCCCCTTGAGTTTCATAATTGGATGTCTGTCACTGCCTTTAAGCCATCCAGGCAGAGCAATTCCAAACCTACTTTCTGTCTCTCACTACAGCAAGATCTGGAGCCAAGCTTGAAACCCTTCTTGGCATGTCATTTGGATCTTTTCTTGGTTCCTTAATTATTTATTTATTATTATGAAGCCATCACTTTTGAATTTGGGCATGAGTACAAAATGGAGGGGAAAAGAAGTAAAAAAGAAAAGAAAAGAAAAGAGCCAAATATCAGAACCACAAAGGTTAGCCAACTAAAGTGGTCTCCAAGTACCTTTCCCTCCATTTCCTCACTAGCCTCCCCTTCCTTCTTCCTTCCATATTATGCACCTTGCAAATCTCAGCACCACTACCCACCTATAATCAGACCTCTTTGCAGGAGTTTAATTGCATGCACTTAATGGCCAAGTTTAAAATGCAACTGAATTTTGGATCAATTGCTCATTTTCCCCCCATCCTCAGTGACCTGGTTCGTTGAGTCTAATCTTGGTAGAACGTGTCAGGACTCCCTTTGTCAAAACTCAAGCACAACTTAAGCATTTATTATGCATAGTCCTGTTTGGAATTATTAATCTTTTGTATTTATTTGTTTTGGATTGACTTTGTATTTATCTAAGTCCTGTGTATGGATTTTTAAAAATTTGTCTGAGTCTTATATTTATCAGTAACAGTGACATAGGTTGGTTCTCTAGTGACAGGTTCCTTTTAATATAGGATCACATTTGTCTATAGTTTTTCAAGGCACTTCTCAGAAAGTATATTTGAAATGAATAAGAGAAATATTGCCTTTGACACATAGACATCAATGTAACTGTCCCATGGGTATTTTAAAACTCTTCTCCATGGGTATTTCATTCATTTCTTTCCATGGGTATTTTTTAAGAACCCCAATTTTTATTGAACCTCAATTTTATTGTCATTTGCTCAACATTGTACAAGTTATTGGGAAAAGGGAAAAGAAATATAGGAAATGATCCCTTCTTCTTTTTGGAGATGATCCCTCTTCTAAAGAGATTTTACAGTTTGGGGAGAAGAGGAGTCTTAATGCACACAGATGTTTAGAGAAACATATAACCAAATTGTGAATTTAGATGCAGGAGATAATATCCACAGAAATTGAGGGATAATAAATAGGTCAATAAACTAGACTGAATGGGGGAAGCTTTATTGAAAAGGAAGGATGTGACTAACTCTTAAAGGATAGATTGAATATGAAAGGAAGGTGAGTTGTAAAATAAACAATGAGGGAAGGCTAGGACAGGAACAGATTTGTAGAGGTAGGAAGGCACATGGTACGACTTGGAAACCAGTGGCATTGGGCTTCAAATGGGGCATCGCAGGAGATGAGAGGTCTGAGGAAGGCTAGGACCTTATTATCAAAGGTTTGCGGCCTGCAGAAAGAAGGGGGCTGCTGGGGCTTTGAACCAAGAGCACAATATAATAAAAATGTGTTTTTAAGAAGACGAAAGTGGCTAATAGTATACAGGGTAGATGAAAGAGAATAAATGGCGCCAATCAGACTGGGTCAGCAAATTTAAGTTACATTGCGAATGTGTTGGAGGAGATCGTAAGAGGGTGTGATGCCGGGGGACTTGCCCCAGCTGGACCCAATAACTGGAGGAATCCCATCTCTCCCCGGAACTTGTATTATAGTTCCGCTCTCCTTTCCGGGAGCCGGAGCCATTTCAAGGAGGCAACCTTGAGAGAGCAATGTGCTGTGCAGACCACGTGGATGGTACACGTCACTGAGCCCTGTTAAAGTTTCTTCATAAACTTTAGGATTCTGGCGGCCCCTGCGGAAATCTACTTCTCCTGAATCTACTCCAAGGAAGACAGGCCTCTTAAGTAAGTTCTCTTGATTATTAAAACCGCCACTTACCAGTCGGGCTGTGGGGTGGTGCGCCTCTTTCTTGCGACTCCCGGAGGAACCCGTTTCCGATTTCAGCAGGGGGAACTTTGGAGGCTGCCAACCAACCAAGTCATATGATTTTACATTTGTTAAAAGATAAACTAAGGTATATCACAAATTTCAAGGGTTTAGTTGAGTAAAAAACATTTTGAATTTGGCAGCGCCAAACCGGAAGTGGCTAGGAGCGCTCCGCTGACAGAAACCCAAAGACCTTTACAGAGAAAATGTGGCGCAAAGCAAGGAAAATTTTTGATTGGCTGTAACTTAAGCAGTTGCCTTATTTGGGAAAGCCTAGTTGGCGATTCGTCAGCGTGGTTTCCACTTTCTTAACTTTGAGGCATTACAGGCTTCACTTTTGGATTGCTGACGTTGGCTATGAAGGGATCAGAGCTACCGCAGTCTAATGACCTCGCTGTGCAATTAATTTAACACATTGTTATAGGTTTTTTTTGTTTGTTTTGGGTTTCGTTGTTTGTTTTTTTACAGCTTTCAGGTACTTTTGCTAACATTATCTTGTGTTAAGACTGGAAATAACCCAAGAAGGTAAATAAAGCATGCCTTTCTACGTATATAGAAATTATAGACTCAGTGGTGTCAAATGTTTTGCCCAAAGAGTGGCAGTTTAGAAGTGGTGGAATTGGGACCTGAATGTGGGAATTCTGATTTTGTATCTGGACGCATGCTCTGTTACCGGGGACCTGAAGAAATGCTACTTTTTTTGGTCATTAAATTGATCGGAAGAAACTTGGACAAGCAGAGCATTTTTATACCTGACATCAGCTTCACACATTGAAGTCAGGTTCCCTGCTCACATCCATTGCCCATTTTCTTAGGATTCAAACAGGTATCTCTTAAGATGCTTTTCAAAACTTGACGTATTGAGCAAGTGTGAGTTGCTCTCAAGCCTTTAAGAGAATTGCATTTTTTACAGCCTAGGATGTTATTATTGGGTTTTATCCTGAGCCTCATTCTGAATACCCTAGCAAGGATAAACTCAAGGTTTTAGGACAGTTGAGTATGACTGATGACTTTTTTTGTCTTCAGAAAACTTTTATGGGGGAAAAAAAAAGAAAACCTTTTATTGAAGAATAGCGTTCATTCATAAGAATGCACTAATCGTAATTGTACGCTCAGTGAATTGTGATAAATTGAACATAGCCAGATCAAGAAACTAAACATAACAAGAATCCTAGAAGCACCCCCTCACGCCTCCTTCTAGTTGGCTGACAATTTATTAAAATGCTTATTCTTTCTTACATTTTTGAACTTGATATAATAGAAATACTTATTTTTATTAATTTACTAATTTATGTTATTTTTTTAAGTAAGGTCTGTGTCCAATGTGGTGCTTGAACTCATGACCTCGAGATTAAGAGTTACATGCTTGGGGGCGCCTGGGTGGCACAGCGGTTAAGCGTCTGCCTTCGGCTCAGGGCGTGATCCCGGTGATCTGGGATCGAGCCCCACATCGGGCTCCTCCGCTATGAGCCTGCTTCTTCCTCTCCCACTCCCCCTGCTTGTGTTCCCTCTCTCGCTGGCTGTCTCTATCTCTGTCGAATAAATAAATAAAAAAAAAATCTTAAAAAAAAAAAAAAGAGTTACATGCTTTCTCAACTGAGCCAGCCAGGCACCCCCAGAAATCCTGATTTTTAAATATTTCATTGTTTTTATATTTTCGTATGCCTGTTTTAATATCTTAGGAGAGAAGGGTTCAAATTCTTTCATTTCTTTTAATATTAGTGTTTCTTTCCATATTTTTAGCTTTATATGCAAGTATTTATTGAGCATAGTCTTTAGCTTTATTATAAAGAGTATTGTCAGTTTTAGGTAACCTGGAATAATTTTTATATAGCTTAATTTCAATTTTTCAATGCTTTCTGTACTTTGACAGTCGCCATTTGATTTCAGGGTTTCACTACCTTAGACATTTTTCAGCTTTTTTTTTTTTCTCTTTCATTCTAGACACAGTCTATAGACCTTATGATCATTATCACCTAGAGGGTTCTCATTCAGTTTGCTTTCCTAGACCTGTCGTCTCTGTTAATCCAAGTCAAGGGAATTGGCTGTTTTTTTTTTTCTTTCTAATTCAACATTTATATGTCAGTAGCAAGCTCAGTGCTTGATTTCTTCTATTTAGGGTATATCCGTTAATGTCCAATTATAATCCTTCGTTATTATCAGCACAAAGCTTGTTTTTACTTTCACAAGCTTGTAGAGTTTGTTACTTTCTTTGTACTGTGATATATCTTTACTACTATTAAAACCCACAGGTATGGAGATATCGTTGTTCTGTTGGTGGTGACCTGACTCTGTGGTGGTGACCTGACTTTGGTCCTGACCTTGAAGACTTGTGAATCTGAGTCATGAGTGTTCTATAACCATTGTGTCTGACATTTTAAAAATCTTGGTTCAGTTGTCTGATTCTGACATCACTTCCTTTATTCTAAATGTTTTTCCCAAATTCTGCCCTGACCCTGACCACTATGGTTGTTTTGGGTAAGGGCTTGATTTGACTCCTACGACCTTAGCTTCTTCCGTAACTATGATTAACCCACTACACAGACTCAGTACCAAGAACCTGGGAACTTACCCTACAATCTCCATATCTAGGACCTCAATTTGTCCATGTAAACAGTCCGATTCTCATTCCTTTTCTGACCTATGTGTGCATTGCAAGACAAACATACTCTAAGTAAGGTTTCCTTGCAATACAGTTTGCTTTTTTCTGACCTAAGGAAGGAATGCTCCCTGAAAAGGGAGAGGGAGGCCCCTCCAGGAGGGACCAAGAGAGTTTTCAGGAACTTATTTCTAAGGGCAACACCTAAGTTTTGCTCCCTGAAAAGGGAGAGGGAGGCCCCTCCAGGAGGGACCAAGAGAGTTTTCAGGAACTTATTTCTAAGGGCAACACCTAAGTTTTGCCAGTGAGGAGTAAACAGTTCACTATCAGGAAAAAAATAATTCTTAACTATTAGATGTTAAAGAATATAGACAAATCCAGATAAACACCAGGGGGCTTTCTTTTTCCCTCCCCTTTTTCTACCTAGAGCCTTTTTGTTGTTGTTGTTGTTTTGTTTGTTTATGTTTCTTCTCTCCAGAGTTCTGTTTCCTAGTCAGTATGTTCCTTTATTTTCCCCCTTAATATAGCTGGCTGGATGGCAGTAGCAGGTGCTGAATGAGTATTCTTAGTGTCCCTTTGAAGAGGCTCAGAAACTTTTCCCTGTAGCTGGTAGAGAGGCCAGGAGAAGCCTTGGTACCTCTGGTTGTGGGAAGGGCGAAATGGGTGGCATCAGCTGATGTGATTTGGCTGTAGTGTAGAGGGAAGCAGCTGTTAGCTCAGTCACCACCATGGCTTGGTGAAAGGCTGACTTCTGCAGGTTAGTAGGCCCCCTGGAGAGACCTTAATGGACTTAGTGATTCTGTGTCCTCCTGTCAGACACGTGTTCTTTTTGCAAAGGTAAGAAACAAGACCAGCGTTTCTCCTTTGTGAATGAAGGAAAGATTACACTTTTTGAGTGAAATATTTGGTACACTAGGTAGAAAGTCATAGTTACATTCTAATCCTTTTTCTTCTTTTTGTCTAGTGGACATGCCTATTTTAGGATAAGCCTCTTTCCGTCAGTTTCTTATCCACACAACAGACCCCAGTCCTAGTTGAAGCACAAGACCTTTCACATACCTCAGTGCAGTTACTCAGTGCAGAGCTTTAGGGTCCTTTTCCTTATAGCCCAAGAAAGCAGTTTTCCAGGGTTGTGCACAAGCATTATCGTTGAGAGTGGTTTGTTGATGTATTTAAATAATTTATGTTTTAACTTTTTTTGGCAATAACTACAGCCTGAATTATCTGTAGTGGGAGGTGAGACCCACAGTTGGTATTTGCAAAATGGTATCATTTACATGTGCTCATTTTCAGGACCTTTGTCAAATGATTAGTTCACGGGTTCTATCTTTATTTTGAACTTAGGAAGTATTAAGTTTGAGAATGTTTATTGTTTTCTTTTTTAAAGGTTTCGTTTATTTATTTGTTAGAGAGCATGAGAGAGAGAGAGAGAGAGCAAGTATGAGAAGGGGGGAGGTGCAGAAGAAGAGGGAGAAGCAGACTCCTCACTAAGCAGGGAGCCCAATGCGGGGCTTGATCCTAGCTTGATCCCAGGACCCCAAGATGATGATCTGAGCCAAAGGCGAACGCTTAACTGACTGAGCCACCCAGGCACCCCAAGAATGTTTATTGTTTTCTAATGCGTGTTTTTTTTTAATCAAAGATTTAAAATTTTTTTGTTAAATTTAATTATTATGTGACATTTGGGAAGTTAGTATTTCTAATCCTTGATCTTATTTTAGAATAGTTGCTCTAAAGATACAGAGCAAGCTAATTCTTTATCTAAAATTTTTAAAAAAGAAAAAAATTTACATTTCCTTACAGAATTGTTAGGGAGGCAACACCCTTTGGTTCCAGGGTTGTTAGGGGGCAGAGATGGGCTTGCCTTGGAGAGAGTTAATGCAGCGTATTTACTCAAGAAGGTGGTGGACAGATGAATGTAAAGATCTCAGTCTCCAATATTTACCGAATAGGTTCTGGGAAATTAGTACCTCACTCCCCAACACACACACACACACACACACACACACACACACACAGACACACACACACACACACAGAGGCTTCTAGCTGTAGTAAATCTGGTAGCATCTCTCCTCATATTCTATCCTTTTCAAGTTTGCCTGTGACAGTTTCTTCTATCTAATATTCACATAAAAACATTTCTGTTGAGGAAGAGACTAGAAGAAGATTAAGGTACTTCTACAAACCAAGATTTCCTCTTTTGCTCCAAAGTCGTCCACATCCTATTTGATTCTGGTTTTGATAAAATACCAAAGCTGAAATAATTCATTTTAAAGATCATTTGATTTTGATTACCAGTACACTCCTCCATTTTATATCGCTCAGCCTAATACCTTAATCGATTTTAATTCCAGGCTCCTCTGCCCTGTGCACGTCCTCATGGAAGGGCGTATCCCCTGACCTCAGCACAAGATGAGCAACAGGGTTGCAGTGACTGGCTTATGTATTGACTTGCTATGTCTATGTAGGCAAATCAGTCCAATTGCACGCTGATATTTGCTTGCCTAAAAGGGACATTTTGAAGCAAAAGAAGGAAATAAACATGGGGTAAGATTGGTTTTAACTTGATTATTTCATGATTAATTTGTTGATTCTTACCAATAACAATTATTAGGAACATTCAGTGCCCCTGGTGCTAGGATTATGAAGACAAAGGAGATACACTCCTGCCATCAGGTTGCATACTCAAGTCAAGAGAGGAAAATGGGCTCATAAAGAGATGAGGAGAATCTTATGCATTAACCGAGAGCATGGGAAAGGTGTCTGTAATCCTGCCTGAGGTTAATGGTAGAGGGGATGGGTAGGGAAGGCTTCTTGTAGCAGCTGACTCCTAAGTTTAATATAAAATGATGAATTTGAGTGAAAGAGATGAATGAATTGAGATGGGGGGAGAGGAGAGAATGATATTATTGGCAGAGGGTAGAGTATTAGCAAAGCTTTGGAGTTCAGAAAGTGCACATGCATATGGAGGGAATGTCAAGCAGTTTAACGTTGCTCAAGGATAAAGCAAAGAGAGGAAGGGATGAGAGATGAGGCTAGATAATTAGGCAGGGTGTTGTCTGCCATTTTAAGGAATTTGGACTTTTTCCTATAGCTGATGGGGTGCCAGGAAAGTTTAAACAGGACATGACTTGGCTCTTCCTCTAACCTGATCATACCTTCAGTTCCTTCCTGCTTCGAGGAACTTGCTGGGTATTTGTCAACCCATGGTGTTGGAGGTGTTTTTCCCTGATGAGTGGACAAGCTGAATTCTTCAGAGAGATGCTGCCTGACCCATATGGCCCACTGACAGTTTGACAGTTGACAGCTTTTAGTCAGACTAGACTCACTTAAGCTGCTTACCCATCCTGAGGCGTGCATGCGGCCAGAGCCTGGACTTCACATCATTCTGGCTGTCTTAATTGGGCACTAATTAAATGTTTTGGCTGGAAACCTCTCCTTGCCATGGCTGAATGGACTCATTTGAGGCCAATATTTCAGGGAAACATCTTGTTAGGCTGATCTGATTCCCTGTTTAAAAAGAAAACGCACATATTCAGTTGTTTCTTCTTATTTCTGCCTAAGGATCTATTATATTTTTCTTCTTTTTGAAAAAAACTAAAAGTTTAAAAGGATGTGTGTGTATATGGATACATGTATATGTATACATAGTGTATGCATGTGTATATTCACATGTATCTATACTATACATGTTCACATATGTATACATAAACGCACGTATGTGTCGGAATAGGAGCTTATAGAGTGTACAGCTTTGTAGTTAGGAGGCTAGAGGTCACATCTAAATTTTATTTGAGATTTACTTTAGGCTAAACATATATGTGGCTTAGTTTCTGAATTTGTGAGAGAATTGCAAGAAAGACACATTAGAATTGTATCATAATATTTCAGAATGAAATCTAGGGGTGCAGATGAGTCTAATCCTAGAAGATGGGGGACCTGGCTGGCTCAGTCGGTGCAGCACACAACTCTTGATCTTGGGGGTTGTGAGTTTGAGCCCCCTGTAGGAGGTAGAGATTACTTAAAAAAAAAAATTAATACTAGGAGATGGACGGATGAACCAAGATCTGTTTACTACCTTTACTTAGCTATTACACGCTGATAAAGATTTCTTCTCCAGTCATTCCAAAAGCAGAGTAAATAGCCAAGTATCTGGGGTTCAGAGTGCCACTCTTCAGTCTGCACTGCAAAGTATGCAAAGAATGCCCGCAATGTCGACAAGAAGAGCAGTAGGTGCAGCAAAATACATGAAGGAGAAACATTGACTAGACCATCCATCCATGGACCTTCAGGAGCTGGTTATATGGCTATTGAAGGCATTGGCGTGGATTACCATTGATATGAAATAGCAGTCGTTCCTTGTTCAGAAAGTCTTCCATTTGCTGAAACTAAGCAAATGAATTTTGCTTTTCTGGTAAAATAAACCTGGTATTGTAATAATTTTTTTTCTAAAATAATGATGGTATTACTGTATTAAACACGGACTAATGTGAAAATTGGGATTTTCAGAGGTTAAAATTAATTCCTAAATTATAATTTTCTTTGAATAAATAGAATTAGATAACTGGGTTGGAAGATGATTTCTTGTCTGGAAAAGGAAAAATAAAATGTGCTCTAGTTCATGTGTCTTCAACTCTTTCAGTTAGCTTAATATGTATTAATATATATTGTATCTGATAAGTATAGGTGTGTAAGACAAAACCTCATCAATTAGCTGTTCTTGAATTAATTTGCATTTGATTACTAAGAAGCAACTTGTTCACAATCAACAGTTGTAAAACAGAGCACAGTATAACACTGCTCTGTATGAACTACAGTAGATCTTCAAAACTTCTTTGATGTGTGTGCTTCTTTAGGTCTTAAGGACATATTAAAGTGTATGTTGAGCTTTCTAGTATTCACTTTATTTAATGAGAAATGTTTTCCTTCTTGTTTTGCCACTACCTTCCTCCTCCATATCCACTCCCCCCCCCTTTTTTTGTTCTGAGCAATGATTCTGTGTGTTCTTTTCCTATTTAAAATTTAAAGAGTTACATTTGGGAGAGGAACAATGTAGGGAAAGGAAACCCCTGGAGTGTGTCTGATGTGATCGTTCTCCTCTGTGCCACCATTTTTCCTCCCGCTGTGGGAGCGCTAAATGATAATGCCTGATACCTTACTGAATAAAGCCTGACACGGTTTCCAGCTGTGAGCATGTGATCAGTTTTTATGTTTGATTTTTGCACACAAGTATACTACTGCAAGCATGTCCACAAACTACTTCACAAATGCTTAAGGGAGGAATTGCTATTGAGTGAATCAAAAACATTAAACAAACACTGAGTGATTGCATTAAAAAAAAACTACATTTATTTTACAAAACCATGTTTTTGTTCAAAACTAGAATTTTTAAAAATTTATATTTAGTGGTCAGGTAAAACCAGACAAGTAACCCTCAATAAATTTACTTTCAGGCTAATTCCAGTGTGAGATGAGTTGTCCAATAGAGAAAAAGATTACGCTGCTCCTGTACTTTGCTGAAATGATTAAATGTGATTGTAATTATGCAATGGGTTGATTCATTTGTGAGAAACATTGACTAATGTATCCTCTATTATGTCACCTTAAAATGGAGTCTCATAGGCTGTAATTTTTAAATCCATTTTTTCTTGACGCAGGATATTGCACATATACAATCCTGGATTTCTTGACATATTTTGGCAATATGATAGTCTTACATTTCAGACATTCTATTTTAACATCTTTCCTATGACAGATGATATATATTTCTTATTGTCTTTATGAAGTTTGTGGTATGCCATAATGTTTGTTAAACACTAAAACTTACCATATACTTCTTCCTGGCTCACTGATCAGTGTAGAAAAAAAGGCGTAGGGGTCCTGAAGGAATACACTAGCAGACAAAAAAGAAGTTATTTTACTTTTAGGGATAAGAAAGCTCCATCACTGGTTTGGGTTTAATGGTTTAGAGATGGGAGGGAAAGCATATAATTTGTATATTAATGAGAAATACCTATAATCATATTTAAAAGCAAACCAAAACAAAATAGCTCCTTTCATGCCAAATTCTTGGTTTTCTAAGTCCCACTGCTTGACCTCTTGCAAGCACAAGAATAGGATTGGGGGCCACTCCTACTTTTCAGGCTTGTGTGTCACATGTAATACTAGATACTGAGGGACAGGAATATTACATTTAGAGAGAGTCAAGATACCAAGTTTCTCAGCAAAAGTAGAAAAACCAAATCGAGCGTTCCATTCCAAATTTCAGCTTTTTAAGGTGCGGTTGAAGTGCATCTTTGCAACATGAAGAAAATGGAGACAGGCTGGTGATAATTCTGGAATGACTCTGTTAGTGACTACATGTTTGTTTTTAACTTCATATGCATCTACTTGGAACTCCAACTGAACATTTCTAGTGATGATTATTTGTTTTCTATTATTGTAGAAATCTAGTATTTCCTGATTAGCCTAATAATTGACAGTTTCTAGCTTTGTCTTTACTGTGGGTGACATAAATCGCCATAGACATTTAGTCATAATCTTTAGGGTGAGTCATTACAATTCCAAAGAAGATAGATAAATAAAGCAGAGGAATGGCAGTGAGTCATTAAAACCTCTGTAGAGATAAGGAAACTACTTACCGACATTCTTTCATGAATTTTCCTTACTAACATGCTGGCAAAAGAACAATGCTAGTCATTCACATAAACACTGAATTTATGAATTTCTGGGTTTTGAAGATTGTTTCCAGACTTGTTTTGGATTTCCATAAGCCATTAACTATTCTCTCTCTCTCAATCTCTTTCTCTGTATAGACCCATTACACATGCTACACACTTATACAATATATATGAAAATGTATGTATGTAAAAATGCATGTTAAATATTTATGTTAAATGTATATATGTTAGGGCGCCTCGGTGACACAGTTGGTTAAGCATCCTATGCTTGATTTGGGCTCAGGTTATGATCTCAGGGTCATGAGATTGAGCCCCGCACTGGGTTCTGTGCTGGACAAGAAGCCTGCTTAAGATTCTCTCTCTCTCCCTCTGCCTCTCCTTCCCTCCCTCCTCTAAAAAAAAAAGTATGTATGTTAAATGTATGTGACATATGTTAACATACATATATTTGATGTATGTTAAATGTGTGTGTGTGTGTATATATATATATATATATATATATATATATATATATATATGATATATCTGTCTATCCGTCCATTTATCCAGTATCACCTTTTGAAGTATGTGATTAGTAAATGGACATCTTTCTTCCAATTACTACTTCAGAATTAAAAAAATATATATGGTGTTTGGGGAGTGATGGGGCATTGGTGTAGGCATTTGCCAGGATTAAAACTTTCAGGATGGAATATGGTGGGGGAGAGCAGTAGAGAATTACCAGATAATTTATAGCAACTGAGGCAATCTGTATCATGAACAGATTGGACTCTGTCCAGTCATTCTACATTTATACACTTCAGTTTTTTTCTTCCGTTAATGCAGATAATAATATTTCTTATCCCACATATGCCAAGTTGCCATTCCCAAATAGCTGCCATAGACCAGATATCTTGCAGTTTATAACATCCAGAGGCATTAATAAAAGGGGGAATGTGTCTGTTTTATGTATCATTTAAAGAGGGAAAAAGCTCTGCTAGAAACTGTCTCCTCTAGTCATCCCCTCATGTTTCATTGGCCAGAGCTGCAGCACTTGGCCTGTGTTTCAACCAATTACAGGACGTGTGAGTCTTTTTCTGATGCAGCAAAATAGAAGACTGTGGTCAGTTTAAAACAAGAAAAGGCAGTCTTCTAAGCTTCTTTCTTAAATTTCAATAAGAAAGAACTTTTCTGCCCCACCAGGGTTTAGCATTTTATGGAATCATTGCAAATCTTATCTAAATCCTGTCTGATTTAGGAAGATGACAGTGGCTTTTCCAATTTTTCAGTTTAAGTCATTCAGACATTCTTTTGAAGTATAAATTAATAAAATATAAGGAGTTTACCACCTTATATTTTAGGTAAATCTAGATTCTTAATCTGCTCCTACCACCACTGTTTCCCAATTAAACAGCCAAAAGAGTCAGTCCTTAGAATGGATTAATGACCTGAAAAATTCCATTTAAACATAGCCATTCTTGAGTTTTATTAGTGGAAAAATACAAACTGGTCTGTGGTCATGGATTATTACAGATTCACTCCAGACTGCTGAATTGAACTCTGATGAACCTGTGACACTCTCCATTAAACCTCAAAATGAGCTTTCTCTTAATTGGGGAGTAGGGAGAGAAAAGTAAACTAGTGGCTGGTAAATGCCAGACTTGTGAATCATTGCTTTATTTTGGACAGAGTGTTGAAACATTTTTAGATGTGCATGGAGGTGAAGGAGAGGGAGTGGGGAAAGAAGTTTATTCATTTATTAAGCCCAACTCTGTTCTAGGCAATGGCATTTAAAACAATCTAAATGTAATATGAAAAGAAGATAGTATTGTAATCATTTTTAGATGATAAGATTGGCTATAGAAAGGTTAAATGACTTGTACCCGGCTAAGTAATTAGTGGTGGATCTACGATTAAAACAAAAGTATTTTATAGATACTTACGGAGCTAAGCTCTAGAATATAGTAGTAAAGAAACCAGACATGATCTTTGCCCTTCTAGGGCCCACAGTCTAGTGGAGGAAACCAATATTTAAAAAAAAATCATTCAAAAATGTACATGCTTATAAATTGTGATAAATCTTATGAAGAAAAAGTGCAGGGTGTTCGCACAAGGGGACATAATTTCCGTTGGTGTTTCCATTGGGACATGTAAGCGGAGACCTAAAAAAGTGAGGTAATACCACACAAATGAAGAATGGAGGCAATTCTTTTCTCTGTGGGGGAATTGGCCTATGTTAAGTCCCTAGGTGGGAACTGAGATCGGCCATTGTGACCAGAGCATAGTAACTGAGGGCTGATGAGATGAGACTGGAAAATAGGCAGGAACAGATTTTCGTAGAGCCTTATAAAAACCTGTGATATGGATTTAGATTTTTACCTCAAGTACAGAGGAATACTATTGAAGCAAGGGATGTCATAATAAGATTTACAAAATCATTCCTGGCACCATGTAGGAAACGGATTGGAGGGATTTTTTTCATATCTAGGTAATTTCAGTAAATATTTAAAATTGTATATGTCATAACTACTTGTGTCTAATTAGTGTTAGTTGAATGAATGAATAAATGAATTTCCAGACCAAATGTGGAATAATGCTTTAAAGACAAATCAGTTTGGTAGCCAAACTGAAGAAAGAATTACCTCCTAAAATGGCTCTGAGAAATTATTACTACATAGTTCTACTGACAAAAAGAAATTTACCTATTTTAATTTTTTCTCTGTTATGCATTTATACTTTAAGAGACTAAGCTTTCCAGAACTGTCTACTTAAATTCAATTTGTTTGTTTTTTGGAAACCTTGGCTTTCTTTAAATTAAAGTTTCCCAATATCTAGCAAGCTGCCAAGTAATTTTAAAGTAGAAGAAACTAAGAGCCCAAAATGTGCCTACAGAGTTTAGAATTCAAAATAATAGCTGATTGGTCTGTATTTGTGTCTTTTAAGATATAGAAGATGTATTTAGAAGATTCCTGGTTCCTTTTCTCTAAGGAGAAATATTAATGGGCTTATTATGAGAGATGTACCAGTGTTTTATGAAGAAATTATTACCAGGGGTATATGTATATTCACTTGTACATGAAGATGAGCACTGACCCTCAAGGTGTTCATTTACATTTTAAGCCCTTTTGGCAATTGTGTGATCCACAAGTGAACTATCCACACCTTTTAAAAAACAAAAACAAAATAAAGAGCAGGATTGGAAGGGTACACAAAAGATCATCTAACCTACCCACATTTATATTGCAAGCAGATAATCACCTAAACTTTTTGAAGCATTTGGGCTCTTTCTCAAGGAAGGACAATGTCTCTCCCCACTGGACATGCAAATATGCTAAATCCAGGTCATAGAGCAGCTGTGATAATCTCCTTGAAAGCAGATCTGAAGTGAGTGACCATGTGGGCTTTGTACTCCCAGGGACCCCTGGATCCAGGCATTTGAATATGCTGTCTCTCTGTCTGGAATGTCTCCTCTTCACCTTATATTTACCCTTCAAAATGCAGTGATGATACCTTTTCAGGGCAGCCTTCCTGGAATTTTCCTTTAGGTTAAATTAGATTACACTCCCTTGTTTTGGACCCTCTGAGCACCATGGCATTTATCACAGCTGAAATTGTACAAGTATTTGCTTGGTTATTTGATTAATATCTAGTTTGTGAGCTCTGTAAGGTTAATGACAGTGTCTGTTTTTGCTCAGTGGCATCCAGTATATGTGAGTGTAACCAGGTGAAGGCAATTGATATCTCCATCAGTGTTGTAATAAAGTAGTGTTTTTAAGATATTTCTTGCCAAGATTAAATTTATTATGAAATATGTCTCATTATTTTTTAGAACTCCATACCAATACCTTCTCCTTTTTCAAATAAATCAATCCAGATCGTGACAATTGAAAGCTTTTAAGTAGTTAGTTTCAGTGTTTGTGACCCATATATAGAAATTCATTTACATCATGACCCATGCCTGTATGCATCGTGTATATGAATAAAAGTTTCACAAAAAACTTCTACTGCAAAAACTTTTAGTCCATTGTAAAAAAGAAAGGATGCTGATTATAAACCAAAAAACTGATTGTACGTTCCACTAACAGGTTGTGAAGCAATATTAGAAAAGCACTAAACTGTTGATCTAATTAGAGTTCTCTCCATTACAAAATAAATGACTCAAAATTTAAATTATCTACCTATTGATAGTATTACAACGCTTCTAATGTTTCTCCTTTATATTATTCTGGGTCATCCACTTATTTTATTTTTTACAGTTGAGTATATTGCATTTGTCATCAGAAAAAGATTAGGAAAATAAAGTTGTGTAGTTGTTGCTTTGTCATTGATGTAATATATACTTCTTTGATACACTAACATTCTAAATCTTAACTTCTCACTAACTTCTCAATTCTCATTGGTCTCATCTTACCAAAGATTCCTCTTCTTCAAATCTTCATACAATCCTTCAAATTTCAGTTTGTACTCTGAAGAGCTATTATGTAAAACTGGTTTCCCAGCCTTTCCTTGCAAAGTCTCACCCACTCACATCCAATATATAGATGCTCTGAAGACAAGTACTGTGGGTGTCCCTTAAAATTTAGATGATCATCTTCTACCCAGGAAATGCACTTATTCCACTATTCCAGTATGCATGTATAGTACAAAGTGCATTGTGTTGTTTGTGTTTAACATTGTTTGTTAGTATCATTATCAACATGGTAATATTATTAATAGCATTGTCAGAAACAACAGCAATCACCAAGATAACAGCCTTAATAACAGTGGCATTTATAGTATGCCATTATATTAATTATCACAATGGATCTGACAGGCTGCTCCTAAGTATTCATATTAGTGAATAGTTTGTGATTTTAAACTCAAGAGGAGAACTAGAAGCCACATCAATCCTAATACGCCCTTGTCTTCATGTACCTCCTTCTTTTTCTAAGTTTAAAAAAGCAAAGAGGAAAATGATAAAAACCATTACCAAACCAAGTTTATTAATGGAATTAAATAAGTTGTTAGCTCTGTCATAAAAGAATATGACAGTGCATTTTTTTTCTCCATAATTTGATCAGTGTCATTTGGCGGGATACAAGTAGTTCATCAGAAAGGAATGTACATACTCAACAAGATGAAGCCATGAAAGGCAAGGGGTTCTTGCAAATTATTTCTGAATATAATTCTGTTGAGAAAATATTTTCCTCTGTTGGAGAAAAGAATGACCTTTCACCTGTAAGCTAGTTTTATAGTTTTGTATGTTGTGGATTTTGTAGTCATGAACTTTAGGAGTGGGATAAAAGTCATTATCAGTGAAATGTCCTCCTGACTGAAATAGTAGAACTGAACTTCACAAAGGAATTTGATTTATTTTGTGTAAATTAAAAAGTGATTGTACTTTATGAAATGAAGTTCTAATCCTGATTCTGAAAGCTTGTTTACTTACTCGACAGCAATTTACTTATTAATTCCCGTGGCATTGGACAGATATGAATACTTAGTAATTAAAGTGTCCTAGTGATTGTGGGTTCCTAGAAAGCATTAAGTTATCTGATTGATTATTTACAGATTTGGTTACCACAGAGGCAGTTGTCTCATGATCCTGCCTTTACTCTTTCTTGTCTGAAAGAATTATTGCATCAAAATAGACTTGAATTTTACCAACTGCTTTCTTTGATGGTCTGCTATTCAACTAGCTGCAGCTGCTGCTTTTTTTTTTAAGTGACCACTCTGTCTAACGTGGGCCTTGAACTCATGACCCTGCGATCAACAGTTGCATACTCTACCAAGCCAGCCAGCCAGGCGCCTGCCAACTAACTTCTGTGAGAAGCCTATATCACTGATGGCCTTTTGAAGGCAATGAATATGTGATATTAAATGCTGGAAATAGTTACAGTTAAGCAGCAGTCTAAAGTACATGACACATAGTCATTTTTAATCTCTAATAAGACAATCTTATTTCATATTTGTTTTTGGTATCATAAGAGCTAAAATTGGTTAAATTGTTTATTTGAATTGTTAGGTTTTTGTCTTTAGTTGTGTCTTATATTTACTTATTTAAAGTATAATATATAATTGCATTGGATTTGTTGAAGATATTTAACCTGGGGCTAACTCGTATTATGGTTAATTTGTAACACATGGTTAGTGAGGCAAATGACCTTTATCTCATATCTTAAGAACTAAGTAAGAAGGGGCATATTTAATATTGTGCTTGAGTTATGAAATAGTACTTAGATAACTAAATTAAAACACAAATGCAGGTTCTTTGTCAAATCAATATGCAAAAGTTGCATCCAGCTGAAGTGCTTTTTAGGCAACATGGCTGTCAATAGTCATGGGCCTTTTATGAAAGGAAAAGCAGTCACCGATAAGTTAAAATAAGTCATTCTTGAACCTATTAGAAGCAAATGGTGAAGAGACACTCACTTTTTATAAAAGCGAGCAGCTTAGTTCTAATTCTCTTGGAAAATTCCAAAGGAAATATGCACATAGCATCAGATGGAATGCACATTATAGATGGCTGTGCCAACTTTACTGGTTCAAAGAAGGCAAAATGTTAACAGAAACCATCATCTCAAGTCAAACATTAAGGCCTATTATTTAGTGCTTTAACATACAAAATATTTCCAGATTCACTCTTATTTATTTTGACCTCTTTCTTAGGGAGACTCAGGAATCATATAATATTAAGGGAATTTGTTCATTATGTTCCCATGTCTCTCCCAGGATGACAGAACTGAGCTAAGAACTCAGGTGTTCCCACTTCCAGCTCTGACCTTTACCCACTATTTTACACAGCATCTAATATTCACAGGTAACCTGTTTGTTCCATTAAAGCACTTTGCTAACTATAGGGATTCAAAAGATGAGATGAAAAGTGAAGTTGTGGTAAGTGAACCTGAGGCACAACATGCTGCATTTACTTTGGTCTTAAATTCTTGAATTTGTGGGAAGGGACTTTGATAATTCTAATGAGTACTTTTACCTTCTTTTTAAAACTGTGCTTTCATGGTGTGTCATAGAATCTTGTTTTTTGAAACATCTCCTTTTGAGGGAAAACACAGATTTTCCCCAAATTCTTTGAAACATTTCTCTCAGTGTTCGGTCACTGCTATTGAGTAAAATTTACTGCAGTCTAAAGATCTGGGCAGATGTTAAAGACTTTCGTGGTCCCCACCAGCCAGGGGGTTCCTCTGTTTGTTATTTCCCGGCTGCTTGGCACGTTCTTGTGACATACAACAAACCTCCATTATAAAGGATTATATGATGAGTCAACAAGCATGTGAAAGATAGCAACCAAATGGTGACTTCCAATTACATGAAAAATTACTATAATCACCCCTGCTGTAACACCCGTCTGTTGGCAAAGTGGTTGATCCCCTTGAAAAGCTTTAAAAGAAGGCCCAGTGTATTAAATAAAAATCTCAGTTCTGTGTGTAATCATAAAAATTAACACTGTCACTTAAAAAAAAAATCTAATTGGTGTCCTAAAGGGAAACCTACTAGGCTATGTAAAGTAGCTATTATGAAAATGTTTAGCCTTTGGAATGTATTTCAGACAGCGTTTGTGTTGCCAGATTTGTCAGCCAAAAATTCACTAAGCAGATTTGTCAGGGGTTGAGGCCATAATCTGTAAAAAAGACATTGGCATAGAGATTAAAGATCAAGAGAATTATATAGGTTTTGTTGCCATATGCCAAGATTCCTTTTTAAAAATAAGTTTATTTTGTGTGGGCTGTAACCAGAAGCAAGAACTATCTTTGTTTGGTATTTAAAACAGTAGCATTTCCTGCTGGGGAAGGAACAAAACTGTTTCATTCACATGTTTGCTTGTGGTGCTGGTGGTAGTTGGGAGGGGGCAAGATGTTTCTGATTCCTCCCCTCCCCTCTGTGCCTTTCTCTCTTTTTACAGTCTAAGTCTTGTATCAGAGTTGCGGATGAAAAAAATCAAGGGAAGGAGAGCCGTTGAGTCCATTATCACGATCTTCCTGGGTGGGTGCCATAGGAGCTGGCTGGACACTTTCACCTTTCAGGGAATATGTCCCCAACATGGAAGGTACAAACATTGCAGTCAGGCTTCTCTTTTCCTACCACAAGTGATATAGTCACATTTATAAAGTTCCCGCGATGCAGTCTTACACTCAGAAGCAACAGTGACCAAAAATGGCTGGGTGTAGGACTTCTGGGTTCCTGTTCTAGCCTTCTGACAGCCGTGCCATGTGGCTCTAAGCAAGTCATGAAACCACTTCTGACCTCGCCATTTTTAAATAAGGGTATGAATCAGGTTGTTTCTGAGAAGCTTGCCCTTTAAAATTTTGTGACTCTGAAGAATCAGATCTCATGTAGGTTGCAGCTTACCAGGTGCAGCAGGAAAAAGTGCTGTATAGTTTTGCTGTAATATATCCTTCAAAGTTTAATAGAATGGCAGAGTGCTTCCTCAAAACAGTTGGTGGGAAGGCATTATGCTAGAAAAACTAGGAAAATATGAAGTGTCTCTTGGAGTTCCAGTAAGTCATATAGAAGGATGCTTTTCCTAGAGTTGTGCACACCAGGGCAAATTTGAGTATTTACAACAGGCAAATATAGTAATGACATTCTGGCACATTTACACTGTGAGATGACCATGGATGAAACTCATGGTATCATTTCATAATTTTAACAATGTTTTAACAGAGAAAGCCTAGTCCATAGATAACTCTGGGACACACAAAAAATTAATTTACCTAGATGGAAAGGGAATCACATACAATTTGTGTGGGAACTTTTAAAGGTGCTTACACTAAAGCTTTTCCATGCCACTTTTAAATTATATCTTCATCACACAAATGAAATACTGCTCAAAGAACCGCTGACTGAGAGAAGTAGCAAGCAGTTTTTCCCAGACTTCATTCAGTATTCACATCCAGTCACATTGGTAAACATAAATACATCACAGAACTTATTCAAACACTCACAAATTATCTATATAAAGACAAACTACCATATATTCTCTGAAATAGATTTTCCCTCCATTTCTCTTTTTCATTTTGCATCCTGTATATTAACTGTGAAATTCATCTTTTTGGGGGGGAAGCAAATTATAGACCCCTCCTGGCTCCACCCATAATTTTCCACATTTTCTTGAGACAAACTCTGCCACTTTGAGACCGAAGTTAATGGCAAGCTGAAATTCTAGAAGTATCTGAGAGGGGTTTTGAGTCTGACACCTTGATTCCTGACCTGAGAGGAAAGCAGATTCCCCAAAGGGCTGGAGTCCTGGGTCCTCCTCTTTAAGAGCCAGACCTGTCAGTCCTTCAATGTAGCAGGAAAGGGAGGGATACCTGTGAGATGGTTTCATGCTCACATAGACACTAGGGGGTGTCCAAGGACTAAATGTGTTTCTCCTTCCCTTCAGATTTGTCTCGTCAGTACTCCTAGGTCCAGCTAACTTAAAGTCCAGGATCTAAGGAAAAAATCCATCCAGTTAATTCCTGTCTTGTGCCGAAATGAATAATATGGGGTCAGTTTCATCATCAGGCCCTGATTCCCTTGGATCTCTGGCAGCAATTGTAATCTCAGGGTTCAGAGCCAGGGACCATCTCCTAATATAAGCTACAGGTGATAGGGAACAAGGTGCTCTGTTATCAAATGCTCTTTATCTCTGTATTTGCCAAAATTTATTTGTACTTGAAAAGCAGTCATCAATTTTTCTTTTCGTTAGTTAGTCAGTTTTGGTCCGTCTACCCTGAACCGGAGGCAGGAGCACTGTGAGAAGGTAGAACTCTGCATTCTCATTCTTGTGTGGTCTGTTTGTTTTTTAATGTAGATTATTTGTTGATTATTACCTATTAGAAAACATTTGCCCTTGCTGTTGTAGACATCTTCAGGCCTTTGGGCATGGGTCTCTTTATGAATAGCTATTACTTCTTAATTATGATGGTTTAATAAGATACGTCTTTCATTTTCATCTCCTATCTCTCTTCTCTTGTGATTCTTCTCCCTTCACTATTGGTCCCTAAGGGCATGTTACTGGCTCCTTTTCTTTATTGCTCCCGTCTTCTCCTCGCCCCTCCTGGCGAATTAAAAAAATAAATAGAATGCATTTTAAGGATGACAACAGTAATAATAAAGTCAGGAATTGCTTTCCAGCTAAATGCACTGATTGGAAGCGCCTATTGAAAATAGCATAAACCTAATTGAAGTAGTCAACCCCTCCCATACAGGTCATTCTGTGCTCCATTAAAATGAAGGTAAAACAAAGCTTGTGACATTTCTGCATTTCCCAGACTCACTTTTCCTAAGACATATCAATAGTATTGACAATAGTATTGCATTTTGCTCCCCAGTGACCTGGGCTGTCAGCTTATGGTCCTGGATAATTCTTTCATAATGAAACCTTATTGTATCCTTTCCCTATAACAATCAACAGAAAAATAATTATGTTGCAACATGTAGGATTTGAAAATTTGAAATAAATCAAAATTGTAGTGATTAGCCTAGAACACTGATCATTTAGATAATGTGGATATTCAGTACCCACCTATTGTACCTGTTAAAGATGCTAATACATTTCTTTAACTTACAAAAATAAATAAATTGCTAAAGAAATGTCTAATGTGAAATTATTGGGAGAGTTGGGATTATATGTAAGGATGTGTCATTTCATTTTATTTTGAACAGTTTAAGTAGACTCCTCAAGAGTCATTAGTTGGTTCTAAGCTTTATTACTGAAGTCTCTTACATTAGATGGAACTGACTATCAGATTTGATGGCAAAGCACTAGCAGCTGGGAAACTGCTCTTTCTCTCCCCTCTCATTTCCCAAACAATGTTTGCACTGATTAATACTATGCAACAAGACATGACGCAGAGATTGTGTTGGCATTGTGTTCTGATGACCCCACACATTGTGTGCGCTCCGTGGTTCCTTTTGCTGTTCATAGTTATACGGGTTTATCAGAAATTACATGTCAGGCTCCCGATGAGTGTAATTGTATACTGATTGTGTATAGTTTTTTAAACCTCATTATTAGCCTTGTATGCAAACCAAATAAAAGGAAAGTTTAAAAAAGGAAAAAGAAAATAGCCTCCACCGGACGTCATGTCAGAGCCCAGGTGTTTGAGCCTGGATTCAGGGGGGAAACAAAATGTTCTCTCGGGGACATCTGCTGCAGCCATGTGCTTGAAAAAGGCCCTAATGAACGGAGGAGAAGGAGCAGAGTGGATAGGGTGTTGGGGGAGAAGTCTGTGGCTCTGCTTTCTTCTTGCTCTGTTCTTGCATGCACGATTCGTTTAATAACAAGGCAGGAGGACGCTGAGGGATGCAGTGTGCGTGTCCTCATTCATGTCAGCTTTCATTAATTGGTGCCCCCATGGCAATTTCTCTGAGTTCTGACCCTCTCCTTAGAATCAGTCTTTTAACAGAAAAACAAAAACAAAAACACTTCAACTATGTAGCCACAAAGTCAGGGGGAAGTAGACACAGGAAGAGTGATGAAATGAACAGCGCTTTCTTTTCCTTCCCAGGGCTCTGCCGTTCTGCCCATTTATACCTGAGCATTTGTTGGACATTTCTAAGACAGTTTGCCCAGCATATGCATTCTTTGGATTTGTGAGCAGGAATCTCAGCAGGGAATGTTGAAGTATTACATACCAAAGATGAGGGCCATTAGAATTAGACTCGTCTCTAATGTGGGAAGTACTTAGTTCTCTTTTAAAAACCTTTAATCAGTATACAGTGGTTCAGTACACAGATGTTAGCACCAGTGTGAGGGCTCTCTAATTGTAATTTAAGTTATCCCTGCCTAAGGGCTCCCAATCAAATTATTAGACTGTTGCAGTGAGTCTGTGGCTCTTGGTTGCACCTTGCAAGGGGGTATTTTCTGGAATGATGAGAAACAGTGGTTTCTCCTGGGAAGCAAATGTACCATTATGGACTTATTAGGTCCTTGATTAGATCCACAGCTGATAAGTGAGTAGACTTTTCAAGAGAAAATATTGCAGTTTATTTTAATCTGCCTTATTCAGCCATTGGGTTGTGGAAAAGAAGTAAATGAAATAGAACTAAAGGAAATATGCATGTAATTTTCTTAAAAGTGGTGGCAAATTTATTAATCAATTTTTATAATTGCCATTACCCCTTAAGGCATTGGAGGTAGAGGCTTTTTGAATTTGTTTGTTTTGTTTGTGTGTTGCCTTTTCCCCAGTGCCCAAGCTTGCTTCCTATTGACAATTTTCTGACTGGACTGCCAAGGATTAAAGAGTTAAACATTTGGAGTGACAATTAATTAATTAAGAGGTCCTAGAAAGTTAACCTCTCAAGTTTCTTTCCTGAAATGCATGTTTATCTGATTTGCTTTAATAAGGGACTTGCTATTGAACTAGTTTTACATACTTTAATTTGAAGATAATTATAGCACTATAATTCATATTTCAGATGCACATTAACTTTTCAAAAGATATCCAGCTAGCTACTTCTACCTAGCATTATGCTTATTTTAGTAAAGTATAACCTGAAGAATAATTGACTGGTTGTAGTAATATCTTATAAGTCTTTCTATTACTAGGCATTTATTTGATTTTAATTGTGGAACCATTGGTCATATTGAGTTCATTTCCTGTTCATGTTGATTTCATGAGTCTCTCCATTAGTATTCAATTGCACAGTAATTAGTCATTAGTTCACCGTGATGTCTTCAAGCATGTGTACACTTATATTCTCATTTTCCACTCAGTTTCTGCAGTTGTATTTGAATTCTCTCTTTCTTAAAGAGACGAAGGCCACGATAAGGAAGATAAAATGCTAGATCATGAATTTATTAGACTAAATATTTTGCCAAAAGGCCCCTAGTTAAGGCATGCAAAACTTGGTGCATTGAAAATGAAATAAGTGGCAGCTGCCTAACTGCAATACTGAAGTCACTGAGATGTCAAAGCCTAGGATCTGAAGCATTTATGATCAGAGGCGGGATAGAAGCTATTTAGCGAAACTTCTGGATAGCGCTTGACCCCAGTGTGCACCTGGCTAATTCTGATTAGAGCATCTTCAATTTCTGAAGGAAGGTCGAATTCCCAACTCATTACTAAGCTCCAATAACGTATTGGATTTTGCCATTTTAACTAACTGTTTGGCTTTGCAGATTTATTTTCCTTTACAAGAGAAAGTGTTCTTTAAAAATATATTATCAGCGGTTTCATTAATTCCAAATTTGCTGTGTTTTTAGCACATTTTATCTAAGGTATTCGTTTAGCTCGTATGAAAAGTAAATATGTCATCTGTCATAGTCTGTCACAAGCTTGTAATTTAAATCCATTAGAAAATTGTCCCTGCTTTTTATTTGAGCTGGCTTCACATTGTTGTCCTAATTAAATTGGAATCTTATATCATTTAAATGTTAGACTTGAGAATGAAGTTATTTTTATTCAGTGATAATGGTGGTCTTCTTGGCAGAGTCAAAAACTGCTTTCAGGTTAGTTGAGTCAATGTTGGAGAAGCCGTAACTGCTGATATAGGTTCCCATTAGCATTTACTCCTTACACAAAATGAGAAGCAAAAGAAATAGGGTCCTCAAGATAGTTTCTTCTCTTCCTCTGAATATATCACTGCTATGGTAGCTGATTCCTACGCCCATTTTTTTCATTGTGCAAAGGTAGTTTAATTCTTTTTTAAAGATTTTATTTATCTTAGAGTGAGTGCATGGGAATGGACGGGATGGGAGGAATAGAGGGAGAGGGACAAGCAGACTCCAGGCTGAGTATGGAGCCTGATTCCCAGCTCAATCCCAGGATCCTGACATCATGACCTGAGTTGAAATCAAGAGTCAGGCACTTAAGTGACTGAACCACCCAGGTGCCCCAAGGTAGTTTAATTCTTAAAACTAAGCAAAAATATTTTGCTCAATAGTGTACATAAATGCTCCTCAGATTTTTTTTTTAAAGATTTTATGTATTTATTTGACAGAGAGAGAGAGAGAGAGACAGCCAGCGAGAGAGGGGACACAGCAGGGGGTGTGGGAGAGGAAGAAGCAGGCTCTCAGCAGAGCAGGGAACCCGAAGCGGGACTCGATCCCAGAACCCTGGGATCAGGCCCTGAGCTGAAGGCAGATGCTTAATGACTGAGCCACCCAGGCGCCCCATAAATGGTCCTCAAATTTTAATGTGCATATGCATCTCTTGGGGACCCTGATAAAATGCAGAGTCTGGCTCAGTAGCTTTGGGAGGGCTTCAAGATACTGCATTGCTCATAAGTTCCCAGGTGAAGCAGGTGCAGCTGGTCCGTGCTTTTCACTTAGTGTAGCAATAGCACTGAAATGACTAGGAGGCAAACAGGGGATGAATCAGAATTAATATCTTTTCATCTAGCCCGTTTTGAGGATGAAAAATCATTCTCAAATTTTAGAAGTAATAATGCCAGTTGTTACTTGGACTTGAAACTTTGCTAAGGTACTGCTTATTTATTTATTTATTTTTAAGTGTTAATATCTATGTTTGATCCCCTTAGAAGCAACTGGCTTTTGTAAGAGGAATATGTGTGTCTTCAAATTCACCATCCTGACTTAAACATACCTATCAGAGTATGTGTTTTCATATATTAAACTTAATATTTAGAAGTTAGTGGAAGGTATGTTATTTCTACATCTTTTTATATTAAAAATTATCTTTAATTTTGTTTAAACATCTAAGATTGAGGAATTAATCTTCATCTCTAAATTTAGTATTCTCTTCACAGAATAATATCCAATACATTAATAATAAGGGGTGCCAATTTCAGAATCACAAAGAACAGTGGAAATCTGCAATTGTTAAAAATGGCTTAAGATAAAAGTCTGCAGCGCGCATGCGCACGGGCAAATTCTTCTCTCAATTGAATTATAGTCTGTAAGGGTCCCCAAATCTATTTGAAGAACTCTACATTTTCTCTAAATTTTGGAATACGGATTTGAATAAGAATGACTATAACCCATTTATGAAGTGGAACACTCTTGACCTTCATCCCTTTTCTCTTTCCCTCCTTTCCTTCCTCCCTTCCTTTCTCTCTCTCTCTCTCTTTTTAATATATGTCTATTGGATGAAAAATGAATATCAGTGCAGGGAGATTAGAAAAACCAAATTATGATCAGTCCATGAAATTTATTTTTTGGACATTTTTTTCTTATAGCTTGAAATCAAAGGAAACATTTTATAAATTGCAGACATACTCTAGGAAGTTGGTTCACATAATTCTATTCCTGGTTAGATAATGTATAAACTTTGAAGAAAATATTTTTAAAAATTTGATGTAATACTATTTTAATTTTTAGATAAAATAGTTTTTAAAGTTCAGGTAAGCCCTAGAAACTTAACAAAATGTATTAGGAAAGGGGAACAATAAAACAACAATAAAATAATTGATCTTAGACTTTAGCGCCCAAGTGGGCTTTAAGTCAATAAGGTATAATTTCTTTTATGTGAGGCAGGTAGTATGATGGAAACAATAAGATGTCTCAAAAGGCAGACCAAGACTTTTGTCCATCTTCCTTTTCCCACCTTTGCTATTTGGAATATTACTTATTCTTTGTAAGCTTCAGTTTTTTCAACTAGTATATGAGAATGCTAATAATTCCTCACTCGAAAGATCCATTTGAATTAAATAAGATAACATAGTTCTCCTAAGCATTTTGGGTTTCTTGGCTGATTCTGAAAATAAGACAGAAAACAAAATAGGAAAAAAAAAATCCCTCATATAGCTTACATTCTAGAGGGGGAGGTCAGACAATAAAGAAAATAAATGACCTGTAATATGTGCTATTGTGAAAAATATGTCAGAAAGAAGGGGTTATAGAATGCTAGGGCAAGAAGTAGAGAGAGCAATTTTAAATAAGGTCATCAGAAAAGATGACATTTGAATAAAAGTCTCACTGAGAAGACTGTTCTAGGCAGGGCTAACATCAGGTGCAGAGCCTGAGGCAGGAGTGTGCCTACAGTGTACGAAGAAACTGCAAGGAGCCTGGTACAGCTGGAGTGGAGTGAGTGTGTGGGGAAAGGTGGAAGATCTAGTCAGGGAGAGAGCAGGAGGCCAGATCATACAGGGCCTGGTGGGTTATTGTCAGGACCCTGGTTTTTATTCTGGGTGTGATGGGAGATTTTGAGCAGAAGAATGACATAATCTAGCTTTTCTTCTTAAAAGAACTCCCTTTAAGTCTGGCGTCAGTGGAGGTGTGAGCAGTTAGATTCTGCACGTACTCTACAGGTAAAGCTGACAGGTTTTGTTGCTGGACATGGATGTGGGAAAAGATGGGAGCCGAGAAGGACCAACTGTTTTGGCCCGAGGATCTGGAAAGAGTTGTTATTGGCTAAGGTGAAGCAATCTGTGGCAGAAACAGCCATGGGAAAGGCAGGAAGATCCCCATTTAACACATCTTAAAATTTGAGAAGCTTTTAGGACATCCCAGGGAAGCTATGAGTTGGGACTTGTGCAAAAGCGTTGCTCTGGGGCTCAGTGTGACAGAAGTCCAGGCAGGATAGGGAAAACCATGAGAGGTCACTGGTACCCTTGAAAAGACATGTTTCCATGGGGTCATGGGAATGAGAGCACTTGTTACATAGTGGGTGCTCAACAAACATGAGTTGCCCTGCTTTTATTTTTCTTTCACTTTCTGTCTCATACCATTTTTATATATAACTAGATATAGATAGAGTCCAGGTGGCAAGTTATTTGTTGTATGCATGTTGTTTTATGTTTTCTTCAGTTATTAAGATATGTCACTGTGTATCTATTCGCTATAGGCTCTACTTCTTGGTTTAAATTACTTGTGATGCTTACTTTCATTTGAACTAAGCCATATGTCTTTGCCCTTTCTTTCTTGTGAGTATACCACAATATTTATCTTCACAGGTATTTATTAATAGACATCTGAATTGTAAGGTGCTACCACATAAAGCAAGTTGAATAAAATTTTGAATGGACTGTTAGGCCCTTATTTTGGAAGAACACTCAACCTCATGCTAATAGACTGTAACCAATAAAGGCTATGTAGGTGCTTAAAAAAACACTGAGAAAATGCACACAGATTACAAAAGATGTTTTATATTATGCCCAATATTGACAGGTGCAAATGATATTTTAAGATTTTTTAATGTGATAATCAAAATAGCAACTGATAGAATATTACACCATCTGGAGATTCTTTACCTACTGAATTACTAGAAATGTAATAAAATTCAACTTTGTTTCTCCTTTCTATTGACATTGCTTTTCCATGTGGCATCCCACATTGTTCTTTGACTTAGTGGGTCCATAACATACCTATGCTTCTATTTTATTTATTGATTTTAGAGTTTTTGTGTTCAGTGTGTTGCTTTATCCATCCTATATATGTGGCCCACTGACAGCTCCCTGTTCAAAAGTAGTACAAAGGTACGGGTGTCTTGATTATTTGCTAATGAAGCATTTTGGCTGGAAATTTGCCCTCAGGAAAGCAGAGCACACTGATTAGAAACATGTGTTTTGATGAAACCTTTGTTCAGTGAATCTAATTTCACTATAATGAACATCTATATATATTGGTTTATTCCTTTCTCGAGGGTTAATTTTCTTGTCCTGTAGTTATATATAGGACACTACTTGAAAGCACAATATATAGTCATGTGTTTTAGTGAAGATTTATTATTTTAGAAAATACCTATAGTAACTAGGTTTTAGCTAATGCTATGGAGGTGATCATATTTTAATACATACATGTATCAAATCAACACATTATATGCCTTAAACTTACACAATTATTATATATCAACTATCTTTCAATGAAAAATAATTTAAAAATAAAAACCATGTATTAAAAAAAGAGAAAGTACCTATCATACTAGAGAAAATTCCTTTGTTGAAAGAATCATGCAGAATTGTATTATCTTAGTCAAATTTCATTTAAAATTAAAAAAATAATTTGAGCGCATCTCTTTTTTCCTGACACAAATCAAATTAATTATATCTAAACATATTTCCAGTAAGAGGAAGTTTTTCAGAAAAACAAAAACTACCCACCTTTCATGATGACCAAGTTTTAGTCAGGATGGGCTAACAGTTTTAACAGAAAGTCTAAATTCTCAGTGGTGTGACACAATAAAGTTTTCTTTTTCCTTCTTGACACAGTCTAATTAGGATGGGGGGGGTGCTGTGCTTCACACAGTCACTTAGGAACCCATGTTCTTTCCATGCAGTGGCACTCCCCATCCTGTCTCCAGAAGACTCGGTGTCCTTGGCTGGTACATTTCTACCCAGACAGAGAGGGTAGAGGACAAAGAAATAGCATGGCAGATTGGTAGGAGTTTTTAGAGACCAGGTCTAGAAATAGCATGTATCACTTCAATCTATCCAGTTATCTATCTATCTAGCCAGAACTCAGCTATATGGCTTCGTCTAACTGCAGAATAGCTCAGAAAAAAAGGCTTAGCTGGGTGCCAAGAAAAAGTGAATACAGATATGTCTTGGTTTTAGCAATCTGCCAAAG
Source organism: Ursus americanus (assembly GCF_024610735.1). NCBI lineage: Eukaryota > Metazoa > Chordata > Mammalia > Carnivora > Ursidae > Ursus > Ursus americanus. The sequence goes on from NC_142133.1 coordinate 25,878,359, forward strand.
ACCCTGTTAAATTAGCAACCAAACACACTCACAGTAGTGGGCTTCTCCTCATCCTGCAGCATCTCTTGATGCTACTGCTTTCCCCATCTACTCTTCTCGACTTCTGGTGTTTACCAAATTGTGGAAACTGCAATAGGAGGGAATTGTACACTAAACTTAAAACCCATGAAGAAAATAAAGTTATTTTTATTGTTTAGAGAGATATTTATAACTAACTTGTATTAGTCTCTTTTGTCATTTGCTTTGTACATTACCCTTCTCAGTATTTAGCTTGCTTTTTCCTGTATCAGAGGCTGACATCTATTAGGAATGAGCTCCGGCATGCCATGCAGGCTTGTGGAATTATAAGGAGATTCTGGTGTATTGTTCGATTGTGTTCCTGCACAGAAATAGTCCTGGAATGAACATTTATTGAACACCTACTGTGTAGCCATGCTAAACCGCTTAAAAGTATTAATCTCATTTAATCATCAGAACAACTCAGTGAGTTAGGATTATCTTTATTTGGAAGGAGAAGAGAGTGCTTTGATTAAAATCCAGACCTCTTTGGGGCACCTGAGTGGCTCAGTCGGTTAAGTGTCTGCCTTCAGCTCAGGTCATGATCCCAGAGTCCTGGGATTGAGCTCTGCATTGAGCCCTGAATCTGGCTCCCTGCTCAGCGGGGAGCCTGATTCTCCCTTTACCACTCCTTGCTTGTGCTCTCTCTGTGTCAAATAAATAAATAAAATCTTAAAAAAGAATCCTGACTTCTTTGACTCTAAAACCCAGGCACTCTCCACACCACGTGGTTGACGGGCCCTCCTCTCTCCCACCCTGACTCCATAGGCTTCTTTAAAGGCTTGAAGGCCCTCTGTGAGGCTCATCATGTTTGACCATGTAGACAGAAGTAATTGCTTATCAAAACAGTCAGATCTGTTGTGTGTATAGACATAGGCTGAGGCTGTAATCAGACCAGTGTACTCAAACCAGGGATTAGGAAACTAACTTAAAGAGAGACCTGTAAATAATGTGAACATACGAGAAAGAGATCTCAGATATTCTGCACATGGTTTTTAAAAAACGATTAAAAAAGTGAATGAAAAAAGTGAACTTAGTGCTCATTCCCTAAATTTGGTTTCATTTTCCAATATATTGTTTTCTCTCCTTTTCTCTCTCTCTTTCGTATTCTCTATCACTGCTGACAAAGGAAACGAAAGGAAAAAAGAAAAGATTACTTTTTCCTTTCCCATGGACTCCAAATAAAATGGACATGGTATCAGCTCCTATGATCTTTGCTTCCATCTGCATATCCGACCTAATTATACTAATAAAATGAGAAGGCAAAGGGAGATATTATACTAACAAGTGCAGTTTTTAACTTGCACAAGAAACACTTCTAATCCCTCTGCCCTCCACTCTCCTTTAAACAGTGGTTTCACATCCCTTGATGCTCAGCAGGGGGAGTGGCGTTCACCACCCCATGGCAAAATGGATCTGCATGCGTTTACGTAAAATTGGTCCACGTGTGAATTAGCTTTGAGTTGTATTGTGTTTCTTATACTAATATAATATTGTTCTAGTGCTTGCCCCTGATTAAAGAAATACATAAATAAATAATTTATAATTTAATTAATAAGGTATAATATGCAAAGCACAGTAATTTCAAACAGCTTGTAATGTCTCTAATGTACTTTCAATTTTTTATTTTACATAAGGGCTATATTCATTATGTGGTTATGATAAACATACTAATGAATTTTATTACAGGAACAAATTTAAACATGTAAATGAGATCAAATAGTATTAAAATGCAAACGATGGTGAAACTTATTACAAACTAACCTTGCCAACATACATGGAATGATGTTATTTTAAAACTTTGCAAGTTGTATCCCTTAAACAAAGGCAATGCCTTTTACAATGTCCCTGAACATAAGAATTTGTGAACTGTAAGCTTTATTCTCACATGAACCCCTCAACCAAAAAAAAAAAAAAAAAACAGAAGTAACTAGAATCCAGGGTTTGCATGTAACTTTGGATGACAATTAAAATCCCTTTTCTTGTTCCAGTGAACAGTAATCTGTGCATAATTACATTCAAATGAGATATTAGCATTTTTTGTGCTTACTCTTTGTTAATTGCAGAGTTCACTCACCATGGTGATGCTTTTGATGGAATCAGGCAACCTTATTGACCTGATGCCGTAAGGCGTGTTGGGAAATTCTGCTGTATTCTTCATTTTTTTTTTTTTATTTTGGCATTTTGAGGAGTCCTGCTGCTTTTATTACATTCCTGACACTTTTGTTAATAAATCATTGCAAAGTTAATGAAAATTGCATTCAGGCATATCCAAAATAATTGTGTCCTTTGTCATGCTAATAAATTGAAAGATGTTGATCCAATGGGCGAATGCATGCCCATTATGGAGAAGTTTGTGATATGGGTGCCTGTTGCACTCACACTTTCTCCTTGGCATATCATTCCATGTAAAACGTGAAAGAGGAAAACAAACTTCAATATGTTTTATTTCATACTTTATACAGTGAGCCTTTAATTAAGTTAGCAAATGGGCGAATTATATCTACATGGAAAGACAGAAGTATTTGTATTATGATTTATGAAAGGTCGTTAATATCAATAGGAATCAGCAACAGTCTAATATCAGACTCATGAAAATATGAAAACCATGTTTAACTGACCTTTCTCTCGTGCCTGGGGATTTTTCCACAATTATATATGACCTTCTTGATTTAAAAATGACAATGATAATAACTCAACATTTGTTTCTCAAGGCTTCTCCTGTACTAATTCAGAAGGAAAGCGAAGAAATGTGATTAAAAAAAAATTTGCCTTATTGGCAAAGCATCAGATTGTTCATTCAGTAAGTCTTAAGTGTACAGGGTGTAAGTGAGATATGTGTTTGGGGGTAAACACATAGTCATATTCACACACATAATGAAGCAGGTTTGACTGTTCTAGGTAAGGAAGAGTATTTAGTTTAGAAAAATTTAAACTCATAATAGATTACACACACACGTGTGTGTGTGTGTTTATTTCAAATTTATCTCTAGGAAGAACTCCAAGTAATTGTTTCTTGGGGAGTTCTTAATTTATGCTCTAGCCCATCATGCTGATTTTAGGTAGGTATTTATTCTGCTATTCAATCAAAAAGCATAGTTTCCATAACAACTGCCACATCTGATGAAACATACAGCTTGGCATTTGAAATACAGGACTTCTTAGGAGATATGCTTCCTGACATATTGTGTTGAACTTGTGTTCCTTTCATTCTCTTTTAAGCTAGCAAGATCTGTGTTTCTATAAAGGACCATCGCAGTTTTGCATAATTATTACAATCCATCTGCACATTTCCAGGATTTATATTAAAGTAATTAAAGCCATTTTGTATTAGTGGGTGCTGTGTGGAACCGGCTTGGATGCAGGATTCTAAAAGTTCCCACTTGCCTGCTTGCTGTGCTGTAATTTGGAGAACAGAATGTTCCGTAAATGAGGTTTGGGAATACTACATTTTTTTTCTTTCTTTCCTTTCTTTGCAAAGAACTTTTTTTTCCTCCAGTGGAAAATGGAATAATAGGTTCACCTAGGGACTGGAATTAATGTAGTCCTTCTGCCTAGGGTTAAAAAAAAAAAAAAAAAGCAAAATCACAGTTAGCAACATTGTGCAAACCCTAATATATTTTGCTTTTTCTATGGAGAAATAATAAGCCTGTGTTTCTAAGGCAACTTTCTTCCAAAGAGCAGCAAGCAACTTAATTTATATTCTCTTTTTTTCCAGCAGTATTTGTTTAAGGTAGACAAGGACCAATATTATTAACCCCATTTTATGGATGGGATGATTGAGGCAGACAGGTAATGGTGTATAAAGCAGATAATGAGACACATAACGTTGTACCGGGCAGGAGTAATAACTAATATACTTGTTACAGCAACCCCACGGAACTAACTGAAAGTACAGTAGTGCAGTTGCTGAAAAAAAAAATCATGTAAGCTCCAAGGACTTTCAAAGGGAGAGTTTGATACAGATTCAACCATTTCTGACCTACGTGAGACTCCTTGGTATCTTTGTTGAGGTTTGCAAAGCATAGGTTTGATTCTTAGTGTCAGTTCTGTCTCATAAGGATCTGTGATTCCTCTGTATTTCCATAGGGAGGGCCAAAGAAGGTAGTACCATCCAGTTAAGGAGACACAGCATGCTTAACAAAGTAAGTTAATTCATGTAAAATAACAAAATTCTAGGTATATTAAAATCAGTTTCTAAAAGAAGGGAATTACCATTTTCTTTTCTTAGAGCTCTCTCAAGTATCAAAACTTTCTGTACTATGAGAGAATGGATGGTGCTGAGCAGTTTCTTCCCTGAGCCACTTCTCTGCAAGGCAATTATTGTCATACTTCCTAACAAATGGTTGTTAACTGTTCTTTGTATGATCCCATCATATACCTATAAGAGTGGGTGATGATGAACATTCTTTGTCACAAATAGTAGCATGCACAAAATTTATGGGATATGGAATCCTGCTGCTGCTGTAATAGTATTGCTTAGATGTTGGGTGTCCTGGAGCCCAAGGTCTTGGTGTAAAGGTTATGCACACAGACTTTGAAATCAGACAAACCCGCTAATGTGCCACTTATCTGCTGTGTGCCTTCAATCAGTTACTTAATAGCACTGAGCTTTGGTTCCTTTTCTGAAAACTGAGGTTAATAAAAACTTGCTTGAAGGGTTACTATGAGTGTTTTGTGAAACAGTATTTGGAAAGTGCTTAACACATTACTGACGTATAGTAAAGATTCAAGAAATGGCAGCTTCTAGGATCACCCATCTTTCATACATTTTAGAACTTAAACTATTCTGCATCACCTAACTTGCTAATTTCCTTTCCTTCTTTAGCCAGTCTGTCTCTTGAAGGTGGTTTTGTTTGTTTGTTTTGTGTTGTATGTGTGTGTTTTAGGTAAGAAAGGACTCAGATTTGACAGTACAAATAACCATTAGGTATATGATCATAGAAGGTGAAAAACTTTGCATTTCTGGTTTCTACTCACATCCCATGTCATTACATTTCTGCAACTAACAAGGTATGGTGGAGGCAACCAGAATGAGTAAAGAGGTGAAGGGACTTCATAAGGGATTCTCGAAAGTGAACTCAACAAACTCCAGAATTTAACCTCAAGAAAGTTCTCAAAGCTTGAAAGAAGAAATTTAGGGGAAGAGGATTTGAGATATTTCTTGCACAATAGGTATTAAAATTATGTAACTTTACCCTAAAAGATAGTATATATTGGAACTCACTTAAAGAAGTTTTGAACTAATTTTATGAATTTTAGATCCCATGAAGTCAACAACTGCCATCTACAGGATTAGGGGTCCTCTTAGATGGGAGGTTGATAGCCTAGTGGCTGCAGGCAGGGGGATAAGAATGAAGAGGGGCATTGTGCATAGACACCTGCCAGGCTGATACTAGAAGCAGAATGCCAGAGTGACTAGACCACTTTCAGACCCAGTATGTATTACACTTCTGATATTCTTAATAGATTGTCCATTGACTTATAACTAGGCTTATAATTCATACATATATGAATATAAGAACTAGGCTTATAATTCATATACATATATAATTCATGTGAATTATATATATATATACATATATATATATACATATACATATATATATGTATATATATATATATATATATTAATACACACACACATATACAGCCTTAGTGGACATCACCAAAAATATCTTTATCTATCCCGTGGTCTCTAAAGGCAAAATGTAATAATAACAAAAAATTTGTAAAAGTTTCGATTCAGGTGGAGGAAATCCTACTGTATTCATGTGCTAGAATAAGAAAGAGTTGTAAATCTGATTAGTGTCTATTTTCATTTTTGTTCTAGCAATGTAAAAACTAGCATGCCTTCTTATACACATTTCCCTTCCCTTCCCTTTTGTTTTTGTTTTGTTTTTGTTTTTGTTTAATATATGTTTTGCTCATCTAAAACTGCCACTCTGGAATGACTGACTTGTTTGATGCTTCTGTGCTTCAGTGCAAGTTTTATTGCCTAGAGTCTACTTTATGGTGTGCTGGTGAGACCGCTCCTTTTCTCACACATAAACTCATAAAAGTCCAAATTATTTTTGTATAAATAGAACCTGTGACTAACAACTCAATTTTATTTAATCTAAATGAGCACTCCTAATAATCTTCAGTTTAAAAAAAATTTTTTTTTTCAAACATATCTGTTTTAGGCGAAGGTTTTTCAGAGTTTAACTTTGTGAAGGATCAGTATTACATTGGGGAACTCTTAAAGAGGGGACACATATTCAGCTTACCAGAATATATTATAGAACTGTAGTTGGAAGACCTGAGTTATAATCTTTTCTGCTACTAATTTTCACATTCACTTTCTGCAGGTTACTTAGCATTTTTAGTTATCAGTTTCTTTATTTGGGAAAATATAGAGATACTCTCTGAAGTGTTCAACATTTCTAAAATCTATAATTTTTTGGAGGTTTGTTATTATTTATTTTTTTAAATTTTTGTTGTTTAGTAATTCTTGTTGAACAAAACCTCCTTTGGGCTCCACTAATTTCAATTAATGCATCATACAAAAATTGAAACAAATCGCTGGTAGAAATTCAAAAGGAAAAGAACTGAATTGAATAGCATATCTCTGGTGTATATAACACAATTATATCATGTTGCTCCTCGGCTCAGAAAACCTTAGTTGGCTCCTCTCTGTTCTTCACACAGGTTGGTCCCAACCTTCATCTCCAGCTTCATATCTCCCTCTCCTATGTCCAACACACTGTGTACTCCAGACCAGTTGAACAGCTTCCCATTCTCTGAGTATTTCCTATTTTTTGGTTCTTTCATGCTTGTGTTCCTTCTGTTGAGGATGTTCTTTTCCCTTCTTTGTTGCTGGTAAAACTCCTATATTTCCATCTTGACTAATCGTAAATTTTTTGTAATACTCATCACTTACTGATTCCTTTGTTATGTACCTATATCCTTCAGCAAATGTTTGTTGAATAAATAATTGCAATCCAGAAGGTGTCCAGTGATTCCAAATCTTACAGAACATCTCGTGCTAGAAGCCAATCAAGTAGCATAGGATCAATAGCTTGTATAGAAGAAAGATGTAGTAAAATTATTCTGGAATTTCTTGTTCTGGATTTGGAGATCGTCAGTTGGTGACTTGCCATTTTATCCTGAATTGAGTAACTACCAGCAACTCTGATATGGTCGTAGGGGGCCCAAATTGCACATTTCACATTTTAAATTTCTGTAAATTTTCTGATTTACCGAGACACAATTTTTTTGGTAGTCTGTATGTTACCAGATTTAAGTTACAGTCATGATAAGCTACCACTCCTACAATCCAGGAAGGCGACATTTCTAAGTCTGCTTGATAGAGAACAGAAATCTGAAATCCTAACTAAGGAATTAATTTAATGTATGTCTCAAAGAGTGGTTTCCGTGTTAGCATCCATCATTAACAAGGAGCATTCGATAAGCTTGGAAAAGGCCAGATTTTGCTGTGGCCTTCCCCCAGCAAGAATAGAAAGAGAGTGGCAAATACTAGTATTAGATCTGGGTGTTTCATGGGTTCTTTATTCCCAGTATCCTGGTCATCTCATAGTGTTTTTTCTTACCACTGGGCCCCAGTATTAACTGTGGTGGAACCCATTGGATTCTTATAGCTATTTCCTGGATATACCATTGGATAAGGGGCACTTAAGTGCTGCTTTAATAGTTCTTCAAACTTACCAAAAATCTTGATATTGAGTGAAGCAGGATCACTTGGGAACATCATCATCATCGTCGTCATCATTATATCTTCTTACAGCATGTATTTTTACTTAATGAAGCATCAGGAGCATATTCTGCTTCTTTTAATGTTCTCTTCAGTTAGCTTCAAGGAGAAATGCTGCTGCTCAGCATCGGAATCTCAGAGACCTGGAAGACTGGCAACAAACACTTCATTATGTCTCAGTGTGTCCATTTGAAAGAACTTCACTCTTAAAGACCTAGGGTGAACGCTGTGTTACTTGCATACATAAATGTTGGCAGCCACTTTGTTTTTTAAACTATATCCTAATTTTGACATTAGAAAATTTAATGTAAGTGAATCAGCAAGCAGATAAGATATGAGCAGGCCTTCAAAATACATCTTCATTAGGGCAAAAGCTCCTCTGAACATGCTTCATGCATCGACTACTATAAAGTATTTAAGAATAAAAATAGTAAAGGAGAATCTATGATATACACCAAACTTAAGGAGTAACTCTAGTTATAGTCTCATCTTAGACACTTGACCCCTAAGTATTTAAATCAATCTTAGTATCCTGGTGCATCAAAATAATAATAATAATAATAATAATAATAATAATAATAATAATAATAAATGAATTATAAAATGTTTAGGCCTTCAGAACACATATAGTGAAACAGCAGTAGGAAAGCAGCTGTACTTTTTATTTCTGCTCATGTACACAATGCCCTGAGAGGGCTGCATGAGAGACCACTGACCCTTCAAGTAGGTGCAGAGTATGGAAACCTTGGATAGCTTGAGTAGTTGGCATTGATCAGCTGTGTCCTTTTCAGTAGTGCCCAATTGTGAGTCTCAAGCTACCATTTAGCCTGGTGCTTTTTTTTTATTTGAGGTTCACACTTATTATATTGCGTGTCTATTCTATATCTTGTGTAGCTCTCCCCAAAGTTATCTGTGGCTTTGAAAACCAGTGTCTGATGAATAGTTTGTTTGCCCCTTGTTTATTTTTGCCTTCTGACCTTTGGCTTGTAACTATCAGTAAAGATGCATCTATCTTGAGTGACTGAATATGAATTAATTTAGAGATGCTCACGTACATGTCCTGAGAAGCATCAAGCATGCTAAAATGCTAGGGACGTTGAAGATTTCATTGATTCTTGTAACTAATATTATGTGGTTGATGAAAGGCTTCCCAGACATTTCAGAAAAATTTTGTAATTGGAATCCATATTTTACAATATTTTCTTAATATAAATGTGATAACTTGACAATCAGAAATTTTTGCTTCATGTATCAGTATTAGTGACTGGGCAGTGCTTAACGTATTTCTTTTTGACCCTTTCTTTAAGTTTTTGGTGGCTTTGTTTGATCTGACACTTCACAAGAGTCCCTAAAACATTGAGACTTGTGTAATTCATTTATCACGGGTGACAGTTCCATGGACAGCATATCATGTCTGACTCTATTAGATCTGCTATAATCTGTGGGCCTTGTGATGAATGGAGAGAGGGGTGCTCCATCACAGAGCTCCATCACCACTGATCACACCTGGAAACACTGCACAGACACTAATTAGATGAGGCCTAAAGTGGGATGAAAATCCTAAGTAATTGAATCACAATCTCCCAACAAACTTCCATCCAGATCACTTCTGCAGAGTGCTCTGCTATGGTTTTCTTCTGCTTGCAGCTTGGAGCCTTCTTGCCTTCTCTGTGCTGCTGAGATAAACTTTGCTCCACACTCCACACTCCACACTATGCATCCAAGCATATCTTCTTTGGTGCTTAGAAAAAAAACATCAAGGTATCACATTTCTTCAGGCTATAATATGAAAGCCATATTCTTAGCACTGAAGCAAATCAATTAAATTTATTTTCATCCATCAAAAGAGAAAGTGACTTATTCTGGGTTGTTAGAGTTCTCTGAAAACATAGTCTTTTCTTCTTTGGGTTCTTTGAAGTACTTCTTAACTTTCAACATGCATATGAATTATCTGATATCTTTTTCAAAATGCAGATTCTGATTCAGTAGATCTGGTGTGGGGCCCAAGATTCTGCGTTTCTAACAAGCTGCAGTCCCCTGGCCCACTTTGAAGAGCAAGGATCTAAGAGGAACTCATTGAAGTGTATGCCTGAAGATAGTCTGTGCCCACTCCTGAGTGGAAGATCATGAGGAGTCTAGGAATGTTCATGTTCCAGTTAGAAAACTGTCTACTGTAGCATGTGTCTTACTTACTTCCATTAACGAGTACTGAACCTCATTATTGATCTAACCAGCCTTGAAAGGTCAGACTTCATTCCTGAATGAAAGGCTTCAGCACATCCTGAACCCTGAGCCACAACTGCAGGAAAACCACCCAGCAAAGGGGATTAATTTCACCCCTTTCCGTATTGACACTATTTGGGGAGTTAGTATTTATGGCCCTGAGCCAGCTGATCTCATCCACAGATTAAGCTGACAGTTCCTCCCAGCAATAAAGCCTGTCTTGGAGCCAAGGCAACATTGATTTAATTGGTCTCAAGCAATTCTAGTAGCCACAATTTCACAGATTCCTGAAGGAGAGCCTCACCCTCCTGCCTAGGTTCTGGGCCCTCTTTTCTTTTTCTTCTCCATCTTCATTGATGCTGCTGGCCAATGGGTTGGAATTGCCACATAAGAGAGGTGGATTAAACCTTACGCCAGTTAGAATGGCAAAAATTGACAAGGCAGGAAACAACAAATGTTGGAGAGGATGTGGAGGAAGGGGATCCCTCTTACACTGTTGGTGGGAATGCAAATTGGTACAGCCACTTTGGAAAACAGTGTGGAGGTCCCTTAAAAAGTTAAAAATTGAGCTACCCTGTGATCCAACCATTGCACTACTGGGTATTTACCCCAAAGATACAGATGTAGTGAAGAGAAGGGCCATATGCACCCCAATGTTCATAGCAGCATTGTCCACAATAGCTAAATTGTGGAAGGAGCCACGATGTCCTTCAACAGATGACTGGATTAAGAAGATGTGGTCCATATATACAGTGGAATATTACTCAGCCATCAAAAAGAACGATTTCACAACATTTGCAGCAACATGGAAAGGACTGGAGGAGATTATGCTAAGTGAAATAAGTCAAGCAGAGAAAGACAATTATCATATGGTTTCACTCATTTATGGAACATAAGAAATAGGAAGATCAGTTAGGAGAAGGAAGGGAAGAAGAAAGGGGCAGTTAAACAGAACGGGGAATGGGGCGCCTGGGTGACACAGCGGTTAGGCGTCTGCCTTCAGCTCAGGGCATGATCCCGGCATTATGGGATCGAGCCCCACATCGGGCTCCTCCGCTATGAGCCTGCTTCTTCCTCTCCCATTCCCCCTGCCTGTGTTCCTTCTCTCGCTGGCTGTCTCTGTCGAATAAATAAATAAAATCTTAAAAAAAAAAAACAAAACAGAACGGGGAATGAACCATGAGAGACTATGGACTCTGGGAAACAAACTGAGGGCTTCAGAGGGGAGGGGGGTTGGGGATTGGGATAGGCTGGTGATGGGTATTAAGGAGGGCACGTATTGCATGATGCACTGGGTGTTATACGCAAGTAACGAATCATGGAACATTATATCAAAAGCTAGGGATGTACTGTATGGTGACTAACATAATAAAAAATTATTATTAAAAAAAAAGAGAGGTGGGTTAAGATGGACACTGATTAAGGTGGATGGAGTTAGATGAAGCCAGCAAATGGGATCAGGATGTCTAGTCAGAGAATGAAAAACAGGACTGATGGAGAGCATAAGTGAACAAATAGGAAAATAGTCACCTGTGGAGTTGAGAATATTTGAAACTTTTCATTACGTGTATAGTTCCCCATGCAGTAAAAGGGCTACAGATAACAGATACGTAAGAACTCCAGAGCTGGAGAAGTAAAGAAGCCTTTCTCTGTCTATGTTTATTAGAGGTTACAGAGCAACAGCTAAAGCCTTGGTGGTTGTGTAGAATATCGAAGGGAATTCAGAAACTGGAGTGTGTGGCTTAGAGGAATCTATTAACTCCTGGTACCCATGAAATCCGGTGAATTTTTAGTGCTTCTAGGTTTGGGATTGACGAATTCCCTTAGTTTCCAGGAATCCTCAAACATCCTGAAGTTCTATCCGGCATTTGCATAGATAAGCTTTCTTTCCCCCTCTGGAAAAAAATTTCCTCTTTTTTTTTTTTTTTAAATCAGGACATAAACGTTGTTTGCAATCTGTAAAAAAAAAAAATAAATAATAAAACACTGCTAAGGAGCTGTAGAGAAAAGGAAATTTTGGCTATACCCCATGATACCCTGTGCATGACCTTACACTCCAGACTATATCAGAAAATGCTTCATGGTAAATTAAGGAGAAGATGGGATGGACCCAGTTCCTCCAGTAGCAAGAACTAAACTGACACTGGTTTGCTTGCCTGAGATGAACCATCTGCGTAAAGGAGTGGTCAAAAGGTGAGGGTGAGGAGGGAGTATTTACATCGGAAGGAAACTCAGGCCTACCATGGATTAAAAACCCCACCTAGTGTATTCTAGCAGAGCTAAAATGAAAAGCCAGGGCTCCTCATTCTTAATCTACTGTACATTTGTACTCCACCTAATGAGTTGTAATTTAGCTGTTCCATTTCAAAAACATGCTCTAGCCCAGTTTTCTTATTTGACTCCACACCTTTCCATAGTGACCCTAAGTGTTACGTGTCTCTGGCATAAACCCATAGAACCAAAATTACTTAGTGATTTCTAGGTTTTTTTCTTGCTTTATTTTACAAAACATAATAAAGTTAAGAAGATTGTTCTTCATTTTCAAAACCTTTCTCACTTTTTGCCTTTTAGTCAAAACTCCATTCTAATATTTCACAATATCGTAAGAATACAGAGTGTTCTAAATCCGCACCTGACTCTCTGTTACTTGTATTCTGTCCATGTCTGTATATTCTTCAGTCCCGTCTGGGTGCATGCAGTTGCATTATGCACTCTGACATCCATGTCATGTCATGTTTATCCAACTGTTTTACTACTAGTCAAAATCAAAAGTTCTTTTCCTCCCCAATTCTCCCAGCAGGGCCTTTCCAGCTTAGAGAAAATGAAGCTGTCGGCCCTCAGTTTATACATCATCACCAACAATAAACATGCCAGGATCAGAACCTGCATTTTGTTATCTGACCATTGTTGATGGCAGGGGGAAAAAAAAGACAGCTTGATTTTCATTATCTAGGCTGGCCCTCAGCCTTGGGAGCAGTGGGAAAAATACGCATTTCGACTAGAAGTAAACTGAGGAAACATGACATGGAGTCAGGGAGGGATTGTAGCTTTGTCCCGTGGGTGTGATTTTTTAACAGACTGACTTTTGGCATTTGAGGAAAATCTCACCAACTCTCTGGACAGAATTTTTATAACTGTCCATTCGGCAGGGCTGCTGTGTGACTTGAAATAGTACACCTATTTTATTTTATATGCCCTGGCTTTTGTATACAAATGGTCTTGTTTCCTGAGGCCTAGAAATAGGGACTTTTTCACTTTCTCCCTTGTCTTCCCCACTTTGTATATGTGGCCTTTACAATAATGGCTTGCATGATAGGGGTATAATAAATGTCTTCTGGAAGGAGGTACATCTTTATATGGGAGTGGGAGCTGCTTTTAAATGCTGTGTGGTACAGGAAAAGCAACAGGCTCTGGAAGTCAGACAGGTCTGGGTCTCAGTCTGGAATGTCACTTACTGATCTGGTCCCACTGTCCTCATTTTTATCATGGGTATAAGAAGAATTTCCTCCTGGAGATGTTAGAAATAAGTGAATTAGCATATGTAAAACACTGGTGTGTATTAAGTTTTTTAAATAGGCTCATTTCCTTTCATGTTTTGGTTGCTTCTTTTGGGCTAATTGCTAGATATGCTAGAAATGCAGAGCAAACTCAATACAGCTTTAACACGACTCTTAAGGCCTTTCTTTAGAATTTTCTGTGTGATAAGAAAGGAAGAATAAGGGCAATGGAATCAGATAGACATTAAACCCATTCTTAGTTTTATAGAGGGCTTAACTAAAACAAGAGCCTTGACAGAGCATCTTAAGATATTTTAGTTATATTACCCCGCCAGTATCTACAACAAGTCATTTCCTGTTTTTCTATTATGTTTGCATTTAAAGGTAATACTTGTGCCACTAACAAAAGACAAGAGCCTTGTTAAACAGAACAGAATATTGGGGAGGTGTCAGGAGGGAGAATATTAGGGGGAGAAGGACCAAGATGTTAGGCAGGGAAGAGAGAACAAGGCCAATGGGTGAGGGTTTGGTAAGCAGTGTGGACCCTCTGTCATACTGGGTGGAATAAAACACTACTGCCTGCTCACAATCCTGCCTTTTCCATGATCTGGAGCCCACCATGGCTGTTCTCTCTTGACTGGGGTTTTCAGGGTTAAGATTCAAATCTCTCCTTCTCTTCCTTTTTAGAACTATAATAAAGGTACCAGGAGGGTCTTGCTCCCTCTGGCCTAGAATAAGATGAAAGAACAAAGGAAACTTGATTCCATGCCTGCAAATTGAATTTTCTTTATTGGGTCCATTTTTAAAATCCTGGAGTAGGAGATTCACCTGGACTTGGGGGCATTTCATTTGGACTTGGCTTAAGACCCAAGGGTGGACAATCGAAATGCCACTGTGCAGACTTGGTGGATGTGTTACAGAGTGTGTATGTTGAGGGGAAGCACTAAGGATATATTTTCAATAAAGAAGGTTAAAACCTCTGCTAATCATGGCTAGGGAGGCAGCAGTCTCCTCTCAGGGACATTTTCAATTCATTTCACCAAGTATTTGTCGATTGCCTACTATTTGCAGGACAAGAAGAGCAAAGGGCTTCCTTTTCTCCTGGGTCTGATATTATGATTAGGCAGAGCTAACTTACACAGGAAACAGTTAAACAAACAAACAAACAAACAAACAGAAATATTAAGTGTTTAATTGGCAATAATTAGCCTATAAGTTTCAATAAATAGTCTGTGGTATGGGGGGTAGTCAGAAAGGTCAATAACCAGCACTTATTAGAGCAACCAGAAAGGGGTTCTTGGGCGTGGATTTCACACCAGTATAAAAGAGGTACTCCTTAGTATGGCAAACAAAACAGAGTGCCTGGCTGCATTTCTTGACTCATCTTATCAGGTCCTCATATATAATCTAAGAAATGATTGCAGTTCTTCTCATGTAGCATATTCTGTCATGCCTCTGCATCTTTGCATATGTGCTCCTTCTGGCTGGAAGTCTCCTCTCTCCTTTCATTTGTTCCTTTGTTCTTTCATATGTAACTTGGTTGAATCCTACTTATCTTTCAAAATGCAATTTATGTGCCACCTCTTCCAGGGAGCGTTCCCAGAGAACTGCTCCCCTACCCCCTTCCCTGCCCCACTGCCCTTAGCTTAAGCAGAGTATTCCTCTTCCATGCTACATTAGCACCTCTGCATACCTTCCATAGAGTGCAGTGAGGGCAAATGCTACCTCCCTGACCAGACTCTGAGTTCCTTCGGCACAGTGACTTGTTTTAGCTCTGTGCTCCTGGCCTCTATGGTGTTGACAATTCGTAGTTAACTCAAGAAAAGTTTTTTGAAGGAGTCAGTAAGAGAATACCAGAGAAATTGTCATGAATATCTCATTGCTACTGTAGCTGCATACTCCTGGAAAGGAAATTTATGTGACAAAAAGTCCCATTTTAGAGTCAGAATTCCTAATGCATATCTCATCCCTGAAAATTATGCCATTGTCTGGCAGTGATTCCTATGCATCCAGAAGAAGAAACCTCTTATCATGGGCCACAGGTGACTGCGTGCCCCCGCTCTCCTGCTGGCAGTTGGCATAGCTCCATGTTGCCTCTAGGAATAAGAATGCTGAAGCCAGCTCCTTCCAGGATGAATGAAGGGTCCTAGCAATACTAACTGAGCAAGACTTGGGGTCCATTTAGAGGCTGACCTCCCTGTGTTGTGCAGCACATGCTTTGCTGGGGAATGGGTGCTGTGTTTAGTGTTCCGTTTTCCCTGCAAGAGATGCAGAGATGTGAGGCCAACCGGAGAGAGGTTAAAGAGATGTGGGAGCCTTACAGCTGGGGATCATTAACAACAATCAAGACCAACATAAAAAGGCAGCAGGACTTCCCTCCCTCTTGGCCTTGGAAGCCATCTGGATAGAGGAAATTTGGTTTAAACTCTGGTAAGGGAACTTTTTAGTACTCTGAGATTATTTTTTTAACTTCTCCATAGAAGTCCTTTGAATCTCTAAAATCTGTTCTTAAAACCCTTTGCCAGCAAATTTGTACCCCTTTATACCAGATGAGATTGTGACTGACAGCATAAACTATGCACTTATTACCTTCCTTAGAAATACCTGGTAGACCCAGTGCATCTTTTCACACATTCTGAAAGCCATGATCCTGTTCTAGTCAGAACTAGGCAGGATTCTTTGACTGCTATGTCTATGTGCCCCTCTAAGGGCCCATCCTGTGGCACAGCTGATTAGAACACTGGTGACCCCTGACACTGGGGCAACCCAATGGCCTACAACAAGGCCTGGCTAAGTCAGATTTTTTCCTTTAGAGAATTGGAAGCAGGAACAGGGGGAATTTGTAGTCTATGACAGACCTTTGAGATGAAAGGTCGAGGTCATATAGAATTAGTGCCGGAATAGCTTTCCTAATACCACATGCACACTGAAGTCATAAAGCGCTGGGTAGTGAAAACCTGAGGAAGTAGTTAAGCAAGGGGGAGTGATCAAATGTACAGACAGAAGGAAAGATGAAACCCCATAGGCCCTAAAGGATGGAGGGAGTGGCCTCGATTTCTGCATCCTGGTTTCCTAGTATGGTCCAACTCTACTGTGTTTCCTGTCCTTGGCTGTCCTGATGTCCCTGACCTCATTTCATCCTTATAGGTCTCCTTTCACTAGCTTCAGAAGGTCTCTGTTCCTAGCAATGAAAATGCCCTTAACTTGTCTCTGTCGGGCTTTGCCTGACCATGGAACTTGTATTGCTTTTTCTGGACTCAATAAAATAATGTATTTAGATGAAAGGGGGTGAAGGGGATCCATCCGATCAATGGCTGTTCTTACCTTCTTAATAAATGCCACAGTGACCTCTGGAACCCACTGTCTTGGTTCCCTTTCTCTCATCATCTACAGCACATAGCAGCTTGGGCCTTAATGGCACTCTGTACTGTTCCAGACATGTAGTGTTTTCGTTGAGGTTGCTTCAGCAATGGCTAGCGATACGTTTCATGCTTCTCTTACACTCCCCATATCACTCAGTTATTGGGCAAAATGCTGGTATCCAGCACTTATTCCTTGGCATGGAAAGGTAATGATGCTGACTAATGCTTTCCTCTCAGATGTACATGAGAGAAGAAAACCCCCCTATCCCTTGTGTAATTTGTTTTTGAACCTACAGCCATAAAATCAAGGGTGGAAGCTCAGTTCCACCCTCATTTCATAGTTGCTATTCAGATTGTAAGGCCAGTCTGATGATGAAAGTCCAGGACCAGGGAACATTGTATGGTCTTCACAATTTTTTTTTCTTTTTTACCCAGATGAAATGATTTTTTTCATTTTTTTAACCTGACTCTAAATGAGATGTATGTTTACAACACTCAGGGTCGTGGCATTGTTGTATTCTCTGCCTAGAATTCTCTTCTCTCTGTGATGCCTATGGATGGGTCCTTTGTTTCATTCAGGTCTTAGCTTGAGTATCACCCTGGGGTCTTCTTTGACCGTCCTAAATGTAATAGCCCAATAGTTGCTCTCAGTCATCTTTCTATGCTTTTAATTTCCTTCATTGTATATGCCACTTGCTGACCTCATATTCTATTTTTGTTTATCCCTAGCCTTCCCCACAACATTGTAAGCCTAGAAGCACAGAGACTTTGTTTTGTACTGGGTCCTATCTTCAGTGCCTAAAATAGTGTCAAGGACCATGATACCAAAACAGATATGTGGAATGAATATATCAATGAATTGTAAAAATTTAAAGACTTCATAAAAAATAAAATGAAAGTAAATATTACCCATACTTCCACCATCCAGAGATAAATGCTGTTAACATTTAAGTGGATAACATTCTTGAATTTTTTAAGGAAAAAAAGGGAACATGCATGCTATTTTAATCTGATTTTTTTCACATTGCAGTGAAAGTGGATATCTTTTGATGTTACATCAGCAGTTCTCAGCCATGGTGGTGCAGCAGGTGGAGAGCGCTAAAATTCACATCCCAAAGCCTCACCCTAGATCAACTCAGTCAGATACTTCAGAGTTAGGGCCAACATTCCTAGCTTTGGAAGTGATCTGGGTGCACAATTGGAGTTGAAAATTACTGGTCTACATAGTTATTTTAACTGCATGGAATGAATGGAGAGTTTTTGTTTTTCTTTTTTGCAAAGCTAATTAATCCTTATAGGAATCTTAACTGATGACCAATGAAACTAGATGTACCTACTACTAATTTGAGTTCTCTCTATATATATATTCCTTTAATTCTCACAAGAGCTGCAAGTTTGGCACATTGCTATCCCCATTTTACAGATGAAGAAATTGAGGCACGGAGAGGTTGAATAACTCTCCCACTTGTCAAGGTCACGTAGTCACGCACCTAGTAAGAAACAGTGCTGGGATTTGAACTGAAGGAATGGCTCTGAGCCCATTCTCTTACCCCTGACTCTGCAGCCCTCTAATGGCTTCTAATATATATGTAATTTAATAATTCTCATTGATTTAGTTCTTCAGCTTGAAAATCACTTTCATTTAGGAAGGCAGCATGATGTAGTGGAAAGACTGTCACTTTTAGCCATTATCTGCTTAATGGTTGGCTGACCTTGGGCAAATTGTTTAACTTCTCTAGTTTAGCCATATCTGAAAAATGAGATCGGAAATACCAACTGATCACCTGTGGAGAGAATGTGCGTGATACATCTGTTACAGTGCATGGCACAGGTAGGTCCTGAACACATGATAGTAGCTTCAGTGTCGTCATCACCTCAGTTGATTCTTGCAGGCATCCTGGAAAGGATATAGGAGGGGCTCTTGGAAAAGTGAATTGTGCCAGATTTGGTATGTAATGTTTCCCATACTTGTCTCTTTCCAGTACACCAGGTAACTTTACAGGTCGGAATCTGCTTTGACACACAATTTGGTGGGTGAATCTTCTATTGCATCATGGGACAAATGTCTTTTTCTTCCCCCTTTCTCTGTAAGTTATAGAGAAAAAGGCACACGGGGTTTGAATGGGGGTAAGAAGATAGGTGGCATATCTGCCTTTTCCGGTTGTCTTTATTCTATTTTACCAGTGAGCGATTTAATTTTACTTGCAGAATAACAGAGATGTTAATTGTCATGTCAGAGCTTTTACATGACAAGATACAGTTAGTTATTGAATAGATAAGGACAATTTCAATGCAGTACAGTTATGGTTGAGGTAGCACAAGTGAACGGTGACATTTTTTATTTAACTCCCTATTACATTAAAAAATCAAGTCCTTCTGCCTTTTCTTAAGACATTATCAGCCATCAGTCTTTTGAACTGTGAGACTCATGAGTTAAATGTGTCTCTGGAATATGTCTGAACAATTGTATTATAAAGTGTCCCCTGCCTACAAGTTGCCAACTGAGTCTGTCCTTGCTCAGGGTGTTTGAGGTCTAAGGAGTTATGGGTAGGAGAGAGAAGTGAGTGGGCATAAGGTTGGAAGAGATAATTGGAAAAGGCATTTTCTGCTGAGTGGTAGAGCCCTTTCTGCTGAAGGGGGAGATGGGAATTGGGAGACTGTGTGGGTATGACAGTGTGTGACATGATAGTTTTTGTTTTTCCCTGTATTCAATCTTAGTACACTCCCAGATATGGCCAAGATATTATATGAAGCTTAGTCAAATTTCTAAATTTTTTTCTACACTGTCTTTATTTCCTTACCCCTCAACACACTCTACTTGGGTTTCCGTCACTGAATCAATGCAGCTTTCAGATGGGTTGACAATAACCTATATGCATTCTTAGTCTTTACTTTTGTGACCTGTCAGCATCATCTGACATTTTTCTGCTATATGAACAAACGTGCTCTTCCCTTAGTTTATGACACCAAACTTCTGGTATTTCTTTTATTACCTCTGGCTACTTCTACTCAGTTGCTTTTATCAGCTTGCTCTTTTCTTCTTAATCTTTAAATGTTTGAGAGTTTCAAAGTTTTGTTTTTGTCCCACTTCTCTTTGTAGGCTATGTTACTCCCCCAGGAAATTTTATTTATGCCAGTGGTTTTAAGTATGTTCTGTGTTATAGAATTACCACAGTGATGACTTGTAATTGTATATTTCTGGCATGGACTTTCCTTCAGACTCTGAAACTAAAAACCAAAATCTTTAACACGGTCTTAAGCTCTAAATGATGGGGAATATGCCTCTACTACCAGCTTGAATCTCTCTCCCACTCACTCTATGACTTCCAGATTCTTTAGTACCCATGTTTCTTCCTGGCTGAGAGCCTTCACATGCTCTGTTCCCTTACCCTGGAAATCCCCATGCTAAAACAATAATTGCTGCTTTTCACTTCCTAAGAAGGCATTTGAGGATCTTATGGGTCCTTCTTCTCTATGCCCTTATTATACTCTACCATCCTCCTTTGTCTAGCACATCAAAAAATGTAACTAAATAGTTAACTGGAGTAATAGTCGTATAATATTTTACTATCCCAATGGGGTGGTAATATCCATGAAAGTAGAGGTCCTGTTTATATTGTTTTCTGCTTTTCCCCTATGTCTGGTAGAGTTTTTTACACATAGAAGGCATTCAGTAAATATTTGTTGAAAGAAAGAGGAAAGAAAGAAAGGGAATTCCTTTGGGGATATGGAAAATTTAGAAAAGAATCTGGACAAGAAAATACTCCATTACTAAACCTGGGAAGGATAAAAGTTCTTTCTTTCTTTTTTTTTTAAAGGTTTTATTTATTTGAGAGAGAGAGTGAGCGAGCAAGAGATAGCATGAGCGGGGGTTGGGGGGACAGAGAGAGAGGGAGAAGCAGACTCCTCACTAAGCAGGAAACACGACACAGGGCTTGGGCTCGTTCCTGGGACCCCAAGATTATGACTAGAGCCAAAGGCAGACACTTAACCGACTGAGTCACCCAGGTGCCCTAAAAGTTCTTTCATTAAACTGGTCAGCCTATGTTTTTCTTTTAGTAAAATTCCTTTCTTCCTGGTAAAGTAGGTGGATAATTGGTTACTTTTTGTGCTACAAAACTTCAATCAGATGAGGGCAGTCATGCTATATTTATGCTGAGAATATATGCCCAGTTGTATAAAGGCTCTTTGCCTCTAAGGATGAGAGTTGTGTGTGTGTGTTTTTTTTCTATTTCTATTTTAAAAAAGTGAGAAAGTTGAAAGATATATTCCCAATTGCTGAAGCATGTTGCTGATTTAAACTCACATTTCTTTATGAATTTAATTTAATGATATATTGAAGATAGTTGAAGGATATAAAGTTCTGTGCTGGTATCAGTGTGACACACCTAAGTAATTAGTGAGGAGTGTAAATACTTTCTTTAAATAAACCGCTATCTTTTTAGCACTTGAGGGAGATTTCATCTTATCCTTCTTCTCTTGATTAAAAAAGAAGTGATATGGCTGTTGTAATTCAAGAGCCTTTACTCACTTCATAGGCAGTGTTGACACTGGAGACCATTGCATGAAGGGGAATGGAAGGCAAAATTCTCACCCCTAACAAAACTGTCACAAAATCACATTTTCACATGTCTGAGAAAAAAATAAAAAGAAAGAAAGCACAATGCTGTTCATTTTCAACATGGATTTCTCAACAGCTAAATACAGGTGGCAAATGAATAGTATTACACAACTATTTTCTAAAACATCTCCAATAATTATCACTGGCAGTCTTTTGTGTGGAATAATATTTGGGGGATGGGCAACTGAGAAATGGTAATAAATGGAGAATTGCCAGGATGGAGACTTATTGGAAGGCTTTTCAAAAGATAAGTAAAAAAAGGAACAAGTTTCTGTGGAAAAAGCAGGAAGGGAAAGTGGTTTGAAGAGATCAGCAAGAGAAAAAGGATGTGGGGTAGGCAGCTGCAGGCCCATGGAGGATTGGAAACCAGAAGTGGAATGTTGAATTGGACATACATGCTAGAGGAATTGATTGAGGATAAGGGAGTGGGATGTAGTATTTCAAATTATACATGTGAGGAAATGGACAGGGCCATTGTCCACAAGCATTGATATGCTGACCTAAGTACAGAAATGAGCTCATCATGGTCCGGGATTGGGAAGGCGTATAGTATTGATTGTGTCAGCCTCCGACAAAGTCCTTCTCCTCTCTCTTTTTCTGAGCCACTGGCAAGATCTCCCTTAACAATATGCTTCATATTTTCCAACACCTAGTCTGATGTTATTCCTGTTTTTGATTTTTGTTTTTGATTTTGTTATTAAATTACATGAAAGAAAATTGGTCAGATGTCTAAAAAGACATCCCTAAACAGTGAGAGTCATGCATATTTTTTTGTATTTGGAAAGCTTAAATTCAATTCATTGATTCATCCAAGTATGTATTGTATGCTTATATCTTCAAGTATTTGTAAGATTTTCATGTTGAAGGAGGTTTCTGTGGTGCTGAGGGATGGCTCTTGAAACAATGATGACAAGTAAATTTTGATGCAAAATAAGGAAGAGCTGTCCAAAATCTGGACTCTGGTTTGAGGGCTACTGAATTCTTCATAGTTAAAAGTGTTTGAACTGAGGGAGAGCACCCTGACAAAAATATGGTAATAAGAGATAAAAGTCAGAAAGCCTGGACCAAGGAGCTTATACACAGCTTGTTAACCTGGTGACCCAGAAGCAGGCCATGGTCTCCAGATAGGTTTTGTCTGTCCTTTTTGGGTTTTATAATTTTGAACTATTTGCCAACACTTAAAAGTTGGGAGAATTCACAAGATTTAGATGTCCAGCTTTTCTTGAAAAACTAGAACTGACAATGGGATACTAACCTTTATAAATGACAAGCCTACCAGAGGAAACTAGCTATTGTCCCTTGAGATGGCACATAGGATCTCCCTTTGCCACAAACCAACACAGTCTACTTCTCACAATCTCATTACTTCCCTGTTCTCTGTAAGCACTGGAATTTACACCTACTTATAGGTTTTCCTGTCCTGAGATTTTCTGAATCTATGAAAATTTCGACATTATCTTTTCCATTTTATATATTATATATTTTGAGTGTGGTATGATTAACTGATAACTGATGGTTAAACTATTCTATGTTTTTAAGAAATTATTGATTTATTTATTTAATTCCAGTATAATTAACATAGGGTGTTAAATTAGTTTCAGGTGTTCAATTCTATACATTCTATACATTACTCAGTGCTCATCATGATAAGTGTAGTCTTATTCCCCTTTGCCTATTTTACCCATCCTGTCACCTCCCTTCCCTCTGATAACCACCAGTTTGTTCTCTCTATTTAAGAATCTGGGTTTTTTTATTATCTCTTTTTCTTTGTTCGTTTTGTTTCTTAAATGCAACATATGAGTGAGATCATATAGTATTTGTCTTTCTCTGACTGACTTTTTTCACGTAGCACTGTACCCTCTAGATCCATCCACATTGTTGCAAGTGGCAAGATTTCATTTGTTTTTATGGCTGTTTGAGATAGTTGTGAGAAGATCCAAAGGAGGTGTAAGGGTTTATACAGAGTGTAAACCACTAAGGTTCTGTAATGATTTTAAGTTAGTTATGTCAAAGATATTTCATACTGATAATTATATATTTGATTGGATCAGTCCTCTGTTTTGCTTATAAAATGGCTATTTTGTAAAGTACCGTTTTTTCTTTATGAGTAGTTACATGCTTTTGTTCATAAAGCATGGTGCTTGAAACAGTAAGGTGGTAATTAATCACTATCATAAATCTTATTATAAACCTTCCAGGAATGTTTTAAACCAGATTGCAGTGATTTCTGCAGAAATTATGTAGATTCTAGACATCCATATTTTATAAGCACCTATGCTTAACAGCAAGAAGACCCAAACAAATATATTTTGTTTGGACATTTGATGTTGAGTATACTTACAAATGTAACCAAGGAATTGGAAACCAGTTCTTTTTTTTTAACTTTACGATGCACCTCAATAGCATCTCCTTTGTCTATTTCATTAGCAAAAACATTTACCACACTTTATCAGTGTCATATAATTCTAATGCTCAAGTCTTTAGAACAAAATTACCAGATTTATATAGGTGTTGAAATGGAATCAGATCCCAAATACAGTTATGTGCAAAATCTCAGAAAATAAAGGAAGAAGAAATGTGTTTCTCTTTGCTTTTGTAAAATTTGAAATATATTACATTTTTATTGTAAGAAATACACCTTTAAGACTGTACTGCTTACAGTAGTTGTTCTACCTGTAGTAGGTAGATATTCTCATAAAGATCTACTTACTATATATATATGTATGTGTGTATAGACACACACACACACACACACACACACACTTTCATCTGATGACATGTCCCATTAAAGAGAAGAGAAAGGCAGATTTTTAAAATCACTTTTTAAAAAAATGACAGGGTATTATATACATATCATTTATAAATAAGCCCTGAAATAGCTACAAGATATATGTGGCAGACAGTTGAGTAAAGGTGGTCAATATTAAGACTTCCACAATTGACTCAAGTGGGTAAATTGATTTTTTAAACCTATAACCCATTATGAGTATGCATTTAACCTAACCAAACTCACATGGTAGCTTTTGCATTTTTGTGTGGCTTGGATTTTCTGTCTGTTGTCTAGCAGATGCTAAGAATGGGGAAGTGGAGCTCTTCTTGGACCATATATATGAGACATAGTGGAAGAACACCTTTGGTTTGTTTTCTTCCTATTTTTAAAATTCACCTTACTAACTTGTTGTGTTGTCCTTATACATCATAGAATGTAATGTGTTTCAGAGCCAACTCACTTATTTTTTATGACCACTGATGAGAAGTACGTTGTTTTCTGGAATGAAGAAGGTAAAGCAGACTTCCACAAGGTCTTATTTGTTACAGTGAAAATTTGGCAGTTTATTGACTTTCCTTTTTCATTCACACTATTTTCTTTCTTTCTAGGTTCCTAATCATGGTAGCTCTTGTTTGAGAGCTTGTCTTTACAGGGGCAGTAGCAGAATGTTTGTTGAAATTATTACCTTTTAACATAGCTGCTCAATGATGTCTCAGTGGTTGTGGAAGAGAAAAGTTAATATTTTTAAGAACTCCTTTTCCTTAGCCAGTGCACTTCATAGAGTCACAGAAAGTTGGGGCTGCAGGGAATCTCCGTAATCATACAGTTCGACATTCACAAACTGGTGGTTTACCAGTTTTCACCTTGGCATTATTTAGTCTGACTAGCATAGTGATTTTGTTTTCAGTCTGAAAACAAATGAGGTATATGTTCTTCAGGTTCCTATAGTCCCCAATGCTGCCAGTGTTTTACAGCTAACTTCTTGACACATTTAGGCTACCCACCCAGCCTATCAAAGTATTTATGTTTATATTTATGTTTATAACTTCAAATCGACTGAGTTGAGCCATATGAAATTGGCATTTTTTAAAATTTAAAGGTGGTTAAATATTAAAAATTCATATAGCTCCATCTTCTTATTTCACTGATAAGGAAGAAGAGTTCTAAAGAATGAATGACTCACTTGTTTAAAGTAAGAGTTCCTAACGTCTAAAAACAGGTGTATTTTTTCTTTCAGGGGTTCCTAGGTAAAGGATAATTTTACTAGATTGATAAACATTGCCTATTAAAATGCAGTTATACCTGGTGCTTATAATTTTTGAAGCCTTATCACTAAGTATATCTGTAAAAGAATAATTTATTCTACTTCTTTTCTGAGAGTAAGACTTCGTAAGTAGGAGGATGATGAAAGGATGTGAACACCAATGTCTGAGAGGAATAGAAGGGGTATCACTGACAGAAGGTTAACAGAATTGGGAGGGGGGAGAGAGAGAGAGAGAATGTACGGAACTAAAGGGAACATAGGCAGAAATTTATGAGAGTTGAGCAGAATTTTCCTGAAATGCTGTTGTCTTTGTTGATGTACCACTTGTTTTATGTGGATTAATAGTCATCAGAATCAATATGCTTTAAGTGATGTAAGTGAATTTTAACATTCTTTCATTTAACAGATTTCCTAGTGTGAACCATATTTAATGATCAGCCTAAAATTGGAAATAGATATTTATTGCGGGGCTCTAAGTTATGAGTTCATTTTGTAATTGAGTTGGGACAAAGATATGATTACAGTTTGTTCATTATATGCACTATGGCTTAAATAATGCCTCTGAAATGCATGCATGTAGATGAAACTGTGTCTATGTGTCTAAGGAAAAAGATCCTGTCCTTTTTATTTCAGAGTATTGGGAAAATGGGTTCTGAGATTGATTTTGGCAGTTAATAAAAGTAAAGAGTTACAATATTGTATTGTACTCTAAAAATTAGAACAGAGCTGCATAGAAATATGTTTAATTACAAGTGGCTGTTTTTTTCAGCTTTATATTTCTGTGCTTGTTATGAGATCAATAGGAATTTTCTGATTTTTCTAGTTCTAAACACGCCAAGAAAACAATAGCCCTAACCTACTGTGCTAACATTAATAAATCATAATTGTATTCTCAATAATAGAAGTGTACCATATTTTCAAGAATTTATACAATACTTAAGGCTGCATTGTCTCGGATTCCTATGACAGCCTCACAAAATGAGCATTTAGTTAGTATTCCCCCACCGTTGCTCAGATAGGAAGGTGAGATTTGGCAAGAGAAGGTGGCCTGCCATGAAGGTAAAGTCTGGATCCTAGTACTCTTATTCCCAGGTGTGGTTCCCCTTTCACCAGTGGAGGGAGGAAAGATCAAATAATCCCCCACACTCAGACTGTCTTCAGAGCACTGACAGGTTCAACACCAACAGAGAATCACCCAGCAAAGTTTGGAGATGGCATTGAGATTCCGACTAACAGAGGCCTCTCTAGCCACCTACACATTTGAAGTTGCTGCAGAGGAAAGGCTACTGTATTCTACCCTTCTGGCAGATCAGAACTTACATTGTCGTGCTATCCTTCTGCTTGAAAGGGTCATGGTTCTATGCCTTTCATGATCTAGGGAAATATCACATTATTAACCAGGGGCACTGAGGGATGTATATGAGAACTAGTGGCACAAATGTGTATAGATGATATTTCCCAGAGGTTTTCTGGAGAGAGCCTATTCGAATGTACTGCAGAATTTCAAGCCACATTAACAGAAAGAAACATTGTTCACTGTATCCCTTCTGTCCATGAGGGAGTAAAGTGTGTAGGGAAAGAAGTTCAATTTCTCCTTCTCAGTAGCCATAAAATGATTTTTTTCCATATTGATAAGGAATATCAGTTTTTGCAATTGAGAAAATTCAGTTAGAATTATTGAAATTATTGCATTCATTGGGCAATTATATGAAGATGGTTCATTTAAAAACAGAGCTGGTGTTTATATCAAAGAAAATTTTTTATTGCCCTGTTACTGAAAGGAAGGTGGCTTTGTGACTGGTGGTAAGGCTGGTAAGTGAGGGCTAAAAACTATTTTCTCATGTAACGTATTCATCCCTTGCAGAAAGAGAAAAGAACTGAGAGGAGCTGTATTAGGGTGGAGGAATTATGGGAGATAGTTTTCCAAATGATTTTGTAATGAAGCTATACTAATTATATAAAGGAAATATGTTTATAATACCAATGAATAATAGAAGCCTTTCTCAGATGCTACAATTGTGTTATCAGTTTTATAAATATTCCACCAGTTAAATTGAGGGGAAAGAAGAAAGACTAACAGTGGTATACATTTCAATTATATATGTATATATATATATATATAAAATGGCCACTTAAAAAAAATTGGTCTTTCGTTGTGATGCCACATGTCCTGCCTGGGTCATTTATTTTTTTCTAAGCAGCTAGAAATGAGTATAATAGAGCTTATAAAGAAAAATACACCCCAAGTAAACATATCAGGGTATTAGAGGTTGTGAGCACATCACATGCTTTTGTTGTTGTTGTTTCTGGAATCATAGTTCGATCTTGGTCCATGTTAGTAGAGCACTCGTAAAGGAACAACTGTCAAAAAGGTTCTCTCTCTATGGTTTTCTTTTCTTTGGCTCCTTGGTAACGATGAAATGACCTTGCTTGAGTGCATTAAAGTTTTTGGTACTGATGTACAGTGTAAGTGAACCATTTTGTCTGTCACAAACCAATATTCTTTGAAAGTCCTCAGTGTTTTAGATGCAATTCAGAAAGTAATAGAGAAGGAGACTCAACCCTCAAGGAAGTTGCAATCGAAAGGCAATCTGTCCTTCAATGTGAAATGTTCTGCCAGGTGAAGTGCCTGCTTCCTCTTCTATGGAGAGAGATTGTCTTTCACCTTGGTGCTATCCAATGAGAAGTCTCTGCCCTTAACTATTAGTTTTAGAGAACGATGTGGGGAAGAGGAAAGTCTTCAGAACACTTT
This sequence comes from Ursus americanus, assembly GCF_024610735.1. NCBI lineage: Eukaryota > Metazoa > Chordata > Mammalia > Carnivora > Ursidae > Ursus > Ursus americanus. The sequence goes on from NC_142133.1 coordinate 25,906,658, forward strand.
TCTAATTTAATATAGCATTTAACTTGTCAAAACCCAGAATTTGTTTCTTTACTTCTGTTGTCTTCATGTGGAAGAACTGTGTTTGCATTCAGAATGCTGCCAGTTTACCAATATCTGTCATAGCCACTAATTCAGGGGTAAAGAGAAACCCAGAATTTTTCAGCACAAAGTATTGCAACCAGTGAGGTAGCATAAAGAGAGACAACCTGGACTTTCTTATTGTCCTGTTGGACATAAATGCTCTATAGTATGTCATTCCATAGTGCCTGGGTTTTGGCCTTAAAGGACTTGACGAGGTGATGAAAGATCCCTCACTTTTGTGTCAGAGTCCTGATATGAGTCTTTCTAGAGTCTTTCCATGGTCTCAATTTCTGTCCATGGTCTCTATTTGTAATACTTCTGAGCTTTCACCATGCTTGCACAAGTTCAAGGAGTGTTGGCCTCATATTACAATGGAGTTTCTGAGTAACAGCTTGTTTGAGAATATTGCCTGTGGCCATGAAATAAATAAGCAAAAGATCCTTTTAATCCTCATTTTGTTTAATTGTTGTAGCACAATAAAAAACTAATTTTAAAACTATTTTAAAATTTATGTGATTTTCAGTTACAAAAAGGGTCACTTTCCACCAGACACACACACACACGCGCGCGCGCACACACACACACACACACACACTGATATAAATCTGGTATTCATCACAAGTAGACCTTTAGTATTCTGCCATTAGTCTGTGATATTATAACTCATAAAATGTAATTCTTATAGTGTACATTCCACCAATGATAGAGTCTGATTCTGATTTGGTGGAGGGGGCAGTAACAAGAAAGTCTGAGGATTGCTTTATCCATATCATAATATCAATTCATAATTATCTAATACAGATGTTATAGCTTAGATCATAGTTTCAGACTGTTCCTTCCTGGAATACTAGAATGTGATAGCTTTTTTACTAAGAAAGTGAAAACACAAGTGTAAGCACAGACAAGAATATGCCATTTTGCATGTGTGTGTTTTCTGCTGTAAGCTTTGGTTCTTGAATATAAGCTAGTGCTGCTAAATATTAAGATGGTTCCTTTACTCTATATACTTATCCAATGATAGAAACCATGGCACTCATTTTGTGGATATGTGTTTGTTTAACTACTGGAGGTTATCCCAGTGGCAAGTTCATCCTTATTTGATAATAATGAAACATAAGTTTTATATGTTTGCTTGAGGAAGATTGCCATCTGGTAAATAATATGTTTTGTGAGTGTTTATAACAATCATGGTTTAAGCCAAAATTGACTTATCATGATTGCTGCAAATAACACTTGAGTGTCCTAACTGGTTTGATTTTTTTTCTTTGTTGAATTGAGAAAATGTATTTTATGAAGCTTCCTGCATTTATTTTTAAAGTATTTTGTGGGTTTTAAAGCTTGAGTTTTCAAAAGCAATAATTACAGTTGATTACTATCTCCATACAGTACTTCTGCTCTAAAGTAGAAAAAAAGATTGTTTATACAGCATCATAAGTATTGTTTATATATATGTGTATATATATGTATATAACCAAATATATGTATAAATGTAAGAAATATATATTGGGTTTCACCATTAACAAGTTAGAAGTTTATTTCTTTATGAATTGAAGAACGCTGAACATTTTCACCTTGGTAGAATAGTATGTTAAGAAAGTGTATCTAAACAGATCAGCCAGAGTATCTTGGTGTATTATTTCTCAGGCAGTAATAGCATTAGAGGCAATTGTGGAAATGGTTTCCAACCCATTATCTCTCCTTAAAAAGGAGAAACTTATGATAGGAAGTTTTTCCCCCCCCTCAGCCTAAGTGAAGCTGAGATTGTCTTTTCTCCATGTCACATGTAAAACAGCTTTTCTTGTTTCCATGGGATTAATTTTCCACATATCAGTTCAATTTGAAGACTTCAAGTGAGATTCAATGACTTGTTCTTGAAAATGTCAATTAAAATCTTTAACTAGTCACTTTGCATATCAAAAGGAATAGAAAGAAATGGGTATTTAGGCTAGAAATTTAGATGATCCTAGAAAGGGGGTCTATAGTTGATTAGTGAATTTTGGTTAGAAGACTGGGAGTTTGATTCTTCATGCCCATGAGTTATTTTCACTCTCTTCCAAGGTCAAGGTTGTGGCACTTGGCTAGAGTTGGCTCTCTTGCTTTTGGGTGATGTGATCTGAAAGGAAATAGGGGAGGCTGAGAAGATAATTGGATCAACACAAAGCCATATTCTCCTCTTTGAAATGTTCTTTTTATCTTTTCTTCTATTTTGGAAGACCTTATCATATCTTTATTAGAATGGTCTTCTGTACATACAGAGCATTCGTAGATACTTTCCTTGATTTCATCTCCATCTCCACCCACTGCCATACTCAATTGATAATCTTTCTTTTAGGAAGTTTTTTTTCATTTACAGGTTCAACTTTCACTTACATGTGTATAGCTCGTATACATTGCTGTCCCTCAGCTTTAGATCTCTGCCATATACACATCAGCGCTTCCAATATTTGATAAGTGGCCTCTCAAACTATTGTTAGAGTTCATTATCATCCCTCTTCTCCTCTTGCTCTTCCTTCTCTCCTTGCTCATGACTTCATACATACCCATGTTTGTGGACATACTGCCTTTAAACTATGACTCTAAAATCTGCATTTCTAATCTAAAGAGATTACCTTCCTGCATAAAATCTGTTCTTCCTCTTGTTTTGTCTATTTCAGAGAACAGGATTACCTCCACCCGGAAGCTAAAGCCAGAACCTTGTTGACATCCCAGATTCTTCCTGTCACCTGATTCTCCATATCTAATTGGTAACCATGGTCTGCATTTAAGTCGCTCTCATATCTATTCCCTCCTTTCAAGTTCTACCACGTCTGCCCTAAATCAAGGCTTCATAATATCTTGTCTGGATATGGTAGATATTTTATAACCATTTCATCTTGCCAGCTAGCCTTTTCAATGTCATCCTCCAAATCCTTGCTAGAATGATCACTGAAAATGAAAATCTGAATATACCCTTCTTTATTTAATATCCGTGACATTCCTGTTCACTGTTGTATCAGTAGAGACCAACACAATGATTGGCACATAACAATAATGGTATTCACCTCATAACGTTGTTTTAAGAATTAAATTAGATTATTGATATAAAACATAAATGTTAGGCATTAGTTACCATTATTGTCACCATCATTGTGGTAATAATTATAACAAAGGATTTATTGATATCTGTAAAGGAACAAGTCATTTTCAGGATAAAGTTCAAGCCTCTGTCATAGCACAAAAGAACCACTGTGGTCTGGCTCTGCCAGTATTCTAGAATCATTTCATGCTGTCTCTATAAACCCATCTGTGCTCCAGAAATTCTGAACCTCCAGCACTTCGGAGGATGGGTCATAGTCTCTTTCACCTTAACAACTTTGTGTATACCAGTTTCTCTGCATAAAATGCTCTCACTTGAATGCTTTCTGCTTAGCTTATAGTTATTCATCCGGCAAACTTCAACCTAGGTGGCCCTTTTCTCTTATACTGGGTTAGGTATCTGTCCTTTGTCTTATGACATCCTGGGCATATCTCAAACACAATAGATATTACATTAATACAATAATTTTGCTTATTTGTCTGTCTTACCTGCTTATGAACTTCTTGCTGATTGAGACTTTTTATCACCTGAGACAGTGGCTGGCACAAGGCAGCTATTCAGTGAATCAATATCATTTTCCATTCTGTGGTTTCAGTTTTTGCTGTTTATTCTCCTTTGGATTTTCTTCTTCCTCTTGGCTTAACTTAATTCAGGTGCCATTTTTAAGATGGACCCTTTTATGACCTATTTGAACAATCTCTTTCCTATTACACAGTGCATGATTAATGTCATAGCACGTGGAGAAACATGGTTTTTAAGTGGGGGAGAGCTGCCATTTAGCTGGGAGACTTAGGGTGGGTTACTCTCTTTGAGCCTTGATTTCTTTATATATTGTGATATTAGTGCTGTCTCATCAGGTTACATGAGCCATTATGGGCAGAGATACCGGAGAAAATATGTGTAAAGAGCCTGGCACTGTTGGTGGTCGTAAATATTTCTGCTCTGACCATAGTGTCCAACTTACAGATGATTTTCATCATTGAAGGATGACAGTTATCTTATTTAGAAATGGGAAAAATAAAATTCATCCAGCATATTGATAATTATTTTCCCTGGAAACTAATTCACACTTTTGGAAAAATTAGAAAATCTTTATAGTATGTAATTATTTTTGAAATCTTTTGTTTCTAGCACTCTTAAAAATCTTGCCCTGTACGCCTTATTCACGTTTCACAATTGAAGGCGCTGGTGTTCAAATAGATTTAAAAATTTGCCTAGTAAGTATGCTTTATTGAAGCATAAAGATTTTTCAAACTATTGATATCTTTTGACTCAACAGTTCCACTTATGGGATTCCTTCCTAAAGAAACAAATCAGAGGTGTACATAAAGATGGGTGTATTTGCATATTTACCATGGACTTACTTATAATTATATAAAATTAAGAAAAAAGCCCTGAATTTCCAAAAACAAGGGATTATTTAAATTGCAAATGGCACATTCACAAGAGTGAACACTTGAATCTTTATTCATTAACATACCCTAGTACTTTTGCTTTTTAATACCTTTAAACATACCTAATATGTTTGCTTTTTAAAGTTTTTAAAGTGAATATTGTGGGTTTTTTTTAAGGATTTCTTCATTTGTAAATTTGAAAACTGAAGGTCAGGTTTGTACTATTTTTTCTGTATCTGGCCTGTTCAATTTTGTATCCTCTGGTACTACTGGTCTGATTTCTTTTTCTGGAGGTATATAAGGATTTCTGCTAGTTTTTGTGTTGGAAATTTTAGGCAAACTCAAACTAGAAGTGTGAATTTCAGTACAAGAAAAGCCATTATTAGAAAAGGGAGTCACTTATAGTATTCCAAAACAAACCTATCATTTCTGCAGAGCCGAACAGTTTACTTAGCCAATGAGGATATAAATATTTGCATATCTGATAGACTAATGCCAGCTCTAGATTTAACACAGTGCACAGCTGCTGTCGGCTGATGATTTTACTCCTGGAAACTCAAATATTAACTAAACCAAATGATAGATTTTTAGCTTTTGTTGGTAGAAGTTTTACAAGGTAGCTTGAATACCTGAGATAAAAGACATTCATGTTTTTCCAAGATGAATGTAATTGTTTATAAAAACTGCCCCAAATAGTGGTGTTAAAAAATGTTTGATGTTGGAGGAAAATGCATGTGAAAAGACAGTGTTAGAAAAATGATATAATGCAACAAACTGGGTTTTCAAACCACCCAGTTTACCATAACATAAAAATAAATCCTGACTACTCACTCCAAAAGGCTCTTCAGGATTACTATTAGAAAATGTTAACTTTCCTTATTTCTTCCATTTTTCTGTAGACCCAATACATCTGAAATGTATTAAACTCTTTGATCTATAGCAAATCGAGTGTTCTTTATGTTACAGGAGATTTTAAAAACTGATTTTTTAACTTTTAAAAATGATTGATTTTGACATAAATGTATAAAAAAATCCATCGTTTTGCCTGCTTGGTTAGCACCACCACAAGAACACACACACACACGAGCGTGCGTGCGCATGCACGCGCACAAGCAAAGCCTGAGGTGAGGTCATCTTCACAGAGATGTGGAGAGGGGAGCACTCAGGGCAGGTGTGCTTTGCTTGGGCATCCAGAGCAGTGTGATTAAAAAGCAATTTTGCCATGTCTTCTTCACACTAAAAACTATTCCATGTGAAAGCTCTCCAGGAATAAATGTGCTATGGTAAAATGTTGGGTCAATTTTACATTTCCAAAAATCAGACACAACGATACCCCTAAAAATAGTGAACATTTAGTGAGTTCTGTGCAAAAAGGAATGATCTGCCTTGGTGAAATCTTCCAAGTTAGGGAGCCTGAGTTTTGCCTCATTGATCTTGGGCATTATTTAATTCTTTGTACTTTATATGCCCTTTTTAAAAATATGGAGCAGTTATCTTTCTCTATGTAATAAGATTGATCAAAGATATACTTCTATCTCAGAAAATACTTTTGGGGCACCTGGGCGGCTCAGTGGGTTAAGCATCCAGCCCTTGATTTCGGCTCAGGTCATGACCTCAGGGTTGTGAGATCTAGCTCCATGTTGGGCTCCATGCTGGGCGTGGAGCCTGTTGAAGATTTTTTCTTTCCCTTGGCCTTCCATCCCCCACCCCCACCTCTCTCTCGCTTTCAAAAAAAAAGTACTTAAGGTATTTTAATATGCTATTGAAAAATACAAGATGTTGTTAATAGCATGAGTTGCAATAAACTACTTGATACTAGCTTTCAAAGAAGAAAGTCATATAAAGATAATTTGGACTTAAATTTGCCTCTTAAAATAGAATGCTTTGAACCAAAACAAATCAGTGTGGAATTGTCATTAAGTTGTCAGATAGGGTGAAGAGAAGGTTCTAATTCTGCCTCTGTCCCCTATTAGGTGTGTCTCCTTTAGAAAGTTCTTTAAATTCTTTGTCTCTGTTTCCTGTGCTGTAAAACTTCAGCTTTGAACAGATTATATTGAAAATCCAGTTTTAAAATTCTATCTGTAGCATGAATCATAATTTATTCCCCTTTGGGAATATTTTATTTGACATTTTTTAGATCATAAAAGCTGATTAAAAATTTTAAGGGACATAATGCTAGAAATCTGATCTAATTGAGAACAATCCTAAAAAGCCATGCGTGGCAGGGTGAGTGGGAATGATCGATAACATTATACATTGGCAAAATTCTCATATATATATTACTGGTAGAAACTTTAAAACCCTCTTTGGAAAGCTGGTGGGAAAGTAAAAACATTTTTTAGATGAGCCCTGATGATTAGAGATGTCAGATTGACTTAATGTGAGAAACTTGACTTAATTGATACTAGGCCTAAATAAGAGAGGGTGAATGGGAGCTTCCCCTAACCAAGGGTTGGTGAAGGTGCACAACAGTGGAAATTCTCACACAAACTGGTTTCATGTGAAGTTAAATTTAAACCTGCCTGATGGCCCAGCAACACCACTCCTAGATATTTACCTAAGAGAAATGAAAACTTTTATCTACAATAAAAGATTTGATAGGAAAGTTTATAGCAGCTTTATTCATAATAGCCCCAAACTGAAGCAATCAAAATGCCCACGAAAAGGAGAACAGGTAATTGTGGTATATTCATTCAGTGGAATACTAACCAATGATATAAAGACATACTGACTCATTCAACAACATTGATAAAACTCAAAATCATTGTGTTGAGTGAAGGAAGCCTGATATGATAACATACGTTCTTTTATATGAAGTTTAAGAACAGGCAAAACTATGAGTGAATGATGATTGATTAAAGGAGACATGAGCGAACATTCCTGGGTGATGAAAATGATTTATATCTTGATTGGGGTAGTGGTTATATGGATGTGTATATTTATCAAAATAAATCAAATTGTACTCTTAAGATCTGTGCATTTAGCCATATGTGAATTTTCCCTCAATTAAAAAAAAAGAGCATGGGGGGAGGCTTTTATGGTAAATGGAAAAGTTGACAATGGAAGGATTAAGGACCTACCTTATAGAAAACAATAGGATGTTAGTGGTTTATGGGCAGGAAAGGAGATATTATTTACAGCAATGATTGGAAGAGATGAATTCACTTAGTTCTCAAGTAGAAAATGTTCTAAGTTTAGACAAAGCATCAGTCTGTAGTCATTTCACTCTGCCCTTCGTGCTGATAGGAAACAAACAAAAAAAGGAAAATGCATCTCCTTCCTCTCATTATATTATTCTTCATGATTTCAGAACTTCTTTTTTTTTTTTTTTTAAAGATTTTATTTTTGTTTATTTGAAGAGAGAGAGACAGCCAGCGAGAGAGGGAACACAAGCAGGGGAGTGGGAGAGGAAGAAGCAGGCTCCCAGCGGAGGAGCCTGATGTGGGGCTCGATCCCATAACGCCAGGATCACGCCCTGAGCCGAAGGCAGACGCTTAACGACTGCGCCACCCAGGCGCCCCCTGATTTCAGAACTTCTAATAACACAAGCACCTCCTCAGGTTTGGAAAATAATAGATATTCCTAGTCTGAAAGACTGGATTTGTTCTGTATTTTTATTATAAAGGCCCCCAAGTGATACCCCAAATTCAGTTTCTATACCTAACACTCAAGAAGAACATGAGGAATCTCTTAGACAAAAGAGGATGGAGGTTTGAATACTGGAGAGTAGCTAGTAATTGAGATGTTGTTCCAAACACAGGCAACCAAAAGGACTAATCATTTACCCCTTCCTCATGTATTTTTGGGAGTGGACGCAGAGCCCTAAGTTTTAATTGTGTGTGAATTGAGTGTTCATGAAAGGGAATGCTGATTAGCATAGCTCTGCTAGATTGTTTATTTTCTGAGCACCTAAGGTTGTTCTTGATCAGTATGTTCTGTTATTATTAGGGTGGGAAGTGGGTGGGGAAGTTCATTTGTGACTGATGGGTCGGCTCAAACATAAACAGATTTTGACTCCAGGTTATGATACATAATACATATTTCTTTCGTTAATAATAAGTTAAGTAACCTGAATCAGTTTTCATATAATGTAACGTCACAAAACACAAAATCACTTTGTATTCTGCCTTGATTAATCTACTTTAAATCAGGCTGAAAACTCCATTTTGAAATAGATTAAAAAATACCTTCAACAAGTCAACTTCAGACTAGTAAATTAATTGTTTATGTAAAGGGGGACCTGGGTGATTTATAGGGTTCTTTTGAAACACAGTATAGTATTATAAAGGAACTATTTAAAAAAAAAACTTTTGTAGATAAAAAGGTTCAATAACTTCCTGGTAATATGTCATTGTTTCATTAAAAATGCTTTTTTGGGAACAGCTTTTGGCCTACTTGTTTTAAGATTACAACTTAAACTACCAACAAAATTATATTTATCTCACAAAAATATGTAACCTGTTTATTAAAAAGGCATCTAAATCACTGTCTTCAAATATTTGAAGGCCCATTACATAGAAGAGGGAGAAGTATTATTCTAGATTGTTCTAGTGGGCAGCTTAAATAGAAAAGAGGGAGATTTCCAGGAAAACAGAAGAATTTGTAACATTTAGAGAATAGAAGTGGTTGAGTTCCCTGAAATAGATGTTTATCACCAAAGGATCCATGCCTCTGAGGTTAGATAATGTCTCAGAAATATTGCATGGGGAATTGTGCACTGTGTGAAGAATTGAACCACAGACCTCAACATTCCCCAGCAACTCTTAAGACTATACCTACTTGATAGATATGCGTATTTTTAAAATGATACTTTCTTTATAAACAGGTATCTGTGGAAGAATGGTTTCTAACATTGCCATTTAGAAGGGAGAGTGGCTTAGTGCACCTCGTTCCTCAAATATGAAAATCTTGATAAGTGATTGTTCAGCCTTTCCTCCAATAGCTCCAGAAACTTAGAACTTGTTGTGTGAGGTGGTCCACCTCAATTTTGTATAACTCTAATTATTAATAATTTTTCCTTATACTATGCCAGCAGTTCTCCAAAGGTTCCTTAGACCCTTTCAGGGGGTCCTCATAGTCAAAAAATTATTTTCATAATAATACTAAGACATTATTTGCCTTTTTCATTTTCGTTCTCCCACAAGAGAACAGTGAAGTTTTTCAGTGGCTACATGACATGTGACATCATACTGGATTGAATGCAGAGCATGTAAGAGAATCCAGCTGTATTCTATTGAACCTGACATCAAAAAGTTTGGGACCTGCATGCCAGGTCAAAGACCGTTTTCCCTCTAATTTTAGCTCATGGAATCTAGATCTATGTAGGATATGTTCAATAAAGATTTGATCTGAGAGCCTTGCAACTACTTGAAGACAATGTACTAATTTCCCTGAGTGTCCCTTCTACAGATAAAGGGCCGTCAGTTCCTTTAGTCTTCATACATAACATATGATTTTGAGTTTCCACACTATTTGATAGCCTTTTTTTTCTTTTAGAGAGGGGGAGAGAGAGAGAGAGAGGGAAGAGGGCCATAGAGGGAGAGGAAGAGAGAGAATCTTAAGTAGGCTCCACACCCAGAGTGGAGCCTGACATGGGGCTCGAACTCATGACCTTGAGATCATTATCTGAGCGGAAATAAAGAAATGCTTAACTGATTGAGCCACCCAGGCACCCCTTGGTAGCTCTTTTTAAATGTATTTCAGTGAGTGATATATCATCTTAAATATAGCTTAAATATAGCTCTCAGAAATGAACAAAACATTAGAGGTCATACTTTTAATAGTAAAATGGGACTATCATCTTTATTATTGGAACTTCACTAGTATTCATACTGCTTAAGATTGAATTAACATTTTTGGCAGCCATGTCATAATTTTTGATGCACATGGAGCTTACAGCTAACAAAGGTTCTTAAATGCTTTTCAGGCAAGCCACAGTTTATGGGCCACATCTTCCAGATCTTTTATCGCAAAGATTTCCAAATCTCTAAAAATTCCCTTTTTATTCCCTATTAAACTGAATCTTACTTGATTCAACGTATATTACAACATGCTGGAATATTTTCCAGACCCCCATTGTGTCATCATCTGATATATTAGTTTTCTCAGCTTTGAGGCATTCAGTAAACATGGCATCTACATGTTGAACCAACGTACTGATGATGGATGAAGCTAAGGGAAGAATTCTGTGGTCCACCACTGTGGAACCTCTTTCATGGTTGAAGAAGGTTTTCCCTCTGTAGATTCATCAGAACTTTTCCTAAGAATTGGCCAAGTTATCAACTGTGGGTTCTGTCAGTGGCCTGAGCAAGACTACTCTCATGAGCCATAGAGTTATTGACAACCTCTGGGTACTGTTAACTTTCCTGCCACCCATCTTTCCACTTACTCTGGGCTACCTGTGTCATCCTTAATATGTTTACTCTTTTATATGAAAGAGTTGAAGAGCTTTACTTTCTCTCTGTTATCAGTTATTTATACCTTCAGCCCCAAGTAGACCTTCTAACACTTTTCATCTTCCTTTTGTTCTAGGCATAGCTTTAAAAACATTGTGTTGTCATTAGGGCCTCTCACAAGTCTCCACTCACTTTGGGCTTTCTACTTAAATGATACTGTTCCTCCCTTGGAGGGTACTTGCCTCAGCATTGGTCCTATACCCCCTTTAATCTATTTACAGAATCTGCAGTTGTCAGGTTGCTCTCTGGGTTGCCATATGACCTGTTTAGATACCTCTCCCATCTATATTGTCAGAATTTCATTTTTGAAAATCTCCTTATTGTCTTGAGCAGCTTTTGCTGTTATGAGTCACTGGCCTGAATTCTTGCTTATCTTTCCATGTAACACTTTAAAATCACCTTTTCCAAAGTCTTTGGTACCAATATAACTTTGCTCAGCTCTTTCTTATTTTGACTTCTTGAACTCTGAAATAACGTGGTCACTTTAAAAACATCTGATGTCCCCAAACTCTTAAGTTTTTACATTTTTATGACATTTAAATGCCACATTTATTTTCAAAATTGATTTCTTGCTACGAAAAATATATTTGTCTTGTCTCTGGGATAGAATGCAAATGTTTTATTTCCATTGCATGTTTGTTGGATGTTATTACAACTTGCCATGCGCTGAATGCCCTGTATGTATAGGTTGACACAATGCCAACTCTTTCAAATGTAATTTATTACAATTAGAAAGTATTTTATTAGCAATCGTGTTCCTAGAATTATGTTAAGGTAAAACTAAGAGAAATGTAAGACTTGGTCCCTGTCTTCAAATTACTTAGTATATGCTTATGAAGAAAAGGCAGAGTAATAAAACAAATAGCAAACAATATGAAATAATCAGTGTGATAATGTATCTGTTTAGCCATTCATTTAACTGACTTACTGTGCATCTACTATATATCAGATTCTTCAGTAGACACCTGGGATGCAAAGATAAACAACATACAGGGCTTGTCCTTGAGGAATACCCTCCAGTGGGAGGGATGGGAATAAGGAATGCATATGATTACAATATGGTACAGTGAAAGCTAACAGAAATGCACATGCGAAGCACTATGAGAATCCAAAGGAAGAGGAGACCAACATGGTTTGTACCCCTCAGAGAATACTCCACAGAAGAAGGGCAGGTGTTTCAACCATGGTTTGGCTTTTACCAGACAGTAAGATGAAGGATGGAAGTCTTCATAAAGGGAATAAAACAAGCAAAGTGTGGAAGCACAGGAAACTGGGCAATGCTGGATGGTTGAGTATTTGCTTTGTTATATTTGGGGGCAAGGGCTAGAGGTGAGTGCTGAAAAGAAGAGATTTAAAATTGAGTGTTTAAACCAATGGTTTTCCATTTGTGCTTCTGCAGCCCCATGGAGACTATAGGGTGGGGCTGTGCAACAGTCCGATCTGCAGTGCTCTGGGCCTCTTGCCCCCACTGCCACCAGGACAGCTCCTCCTGTTTCTGTTTTATCTACTGAGCTTTGAGTCAGATTTTTGAAAGAATTGTTCTGGACCCTTTTTTATTTATTTTTTTATTTTTTTATTTTTTTTTTTTTTAAAGATTTTATTTATTTATTTGACAGAGAGAGAGACAGCCAGCGAGAGAGGGAACACAAGCAGGGGGATTGGGAGAGGAAGAAGCAGACTCACAGTGGAGGAGCCTGATGTGGGGCTCGATCCCATAACGCCGGGATCATGCCCTGAGCTGAAGGCAGACACTTAACCGCTGTGCCACCCAGGCGCCCCTGGACCCTTTTTTAAAAAATGAAGCCCACTGTAGTGAGCAAAGGGGAGATCCTGATAGAGTTTAAACAGGAGCAGCAACATCCCAAAGGTGAGTAAAGGAGAGATAGGAAGCAGGATGGCTAGTTAGGGAACCATTGCATATACATGTTTATTCTTTTGAAATGTATTTATTGTGTACTGACCATGTGTGAGGTTAGGCTAGTAAGATCCAGGACCATGAGAGTTGGAAGTATAGAGAGAGCTTTGTATTTGACAGCTTTATCAGGGAAGCAGGACTCGAAGTGGTTTTTGTGTAGGAGATTAGGAGGGCTGAACCTCTTTGAATTTTTTTATTTTGATGTGATTTCAAAATTACAGAAAAGTTGCATTTTATTTACTTTAAAAATAACTAAATTTTATAGAATGCCATATAGAGACATGGAAACATTCATATTTATGTTTCTGTTTCTATTATATTTCTATTTCTGTAATGATGGAGGTAAAGATAATGACTATTTGGGATTCTTGAGTGATCCATACTGTGAACTTTCAGAACCTGAATTCTCAGGATAACATTACTCTCTTTTTAACCAAGATAAATATAGCTCTTTCCATCTCAGTCACTGGCCTCTCTAGTTAATAGGAATGTGAAAGACTAACCTGGGTCTATGCCCTGCTTCCTGGTCCAGGTGGACAGGGAGCCCAGGTGGATGTTCAAGTGTCTCTAGGACTTGCATAGTCTGCTCTGTTGAGCTTGTCATTGGGTTGGTTATAAGATGCCACACATCTATGACAGTCCTGAAAAAAACAAAAATAAACCTGTAAGGCTAATTGAATACCTGGAATTCTGTCTCGAGGATGGGATTAATTGAGAAGAATCCTTTATGGTTTACTATGTGCCAGGTAATGTGCACATCTCATTTCTCATTATTTCCATTAATTCTCAGATCAAAGAGAAAAACTATTATTCTTTTCACTTTATATATGAGGAACCTGTGACTCAGAGCTGTTCTCTAACTTGCCAAGACCACAGATAGTAGGTGGCAGGGCTGGTCACAGTCCAAAGAACTCTTAAGCACTAATGTTATATTGTCTCCTGAGGATTCAAGCCAATGCTCAGAGCAGAAATCTGTCTGGAATCTCCTCTGGGAGAGGCTTGTGGGAACTTTGACAGCATCAAGTGGTTATCTTGGCTTCAGACTCTCACAGCCCTGCCCTTTGGGCCTGCCCTGTGACACTGCTCTATCACTTAGGAATTGTGTTCTGCTGATAGTAACAGAGATGGGAAAGTCTGGGGCTTACTAAGTTAGAAGTTTTCCTCTCATATAAAGGAAGCCTGTGAAAGGGCAGGCAGGCCAGGCAGGTGGACTTCCCAGGGGCATCAGGAGCCTGAGTTCTTTTATGTTTATGTTCCACCATCTTTAGCACCAGTCAGTAGAAAGATGGTGACTGAATCTCCAGCTGTCATGGCCAGGCAGGAAGAAAGAAATGGGAAGGAAAAAATGGTTTCCAGCAGTCCATCGACTTATCAAAGAGCCTTCTTTGTTAACTTCTCATTGACCAAAAAAACCCAAAAACAATACAAAACAAAAAAGCAAACAAAAAACATAGCCACATCATCATATGCAGATGCAAAAAGGAGGCTAGGAAATAGAATCTGTTAGCTGAGTACAGTGTCTCCCTAAATAAATGTGAGATTATTACAATAAGAGAAGGGTGAAATGAATATTAAGTGGACAGCGTGTTCTCTCTGGCACATCTTTCTCCTGGGAACTTTATACAGTTTATTCTGTGGTTCAAAAGGTGTCTTATGAAACCTGTGTTGGATCTCTAACCTGGACCAAGTGCTGAAAACCGGCCTACTGAATTACAACATATTTTTATAATCTTACTCATGGAATTGACAGCCACTCTCTTTAATCTGGATCTGAAGAGTTGGAACCTGCTTTGGAATATTATTTTGTAACTATTTTTTGAATCTTTGGCCTCAGTGGTTCTAATATCACAGACAGTTAAAATATGTATATTGCCTTCAGCATATACATAAAGACTCTGAAGCTGAAGAGATTAACAACCTTTATTCAAAGTTGAGGCTAGGCACTGTGATGTGTGACTGCCAGTTCGGTGACTTAATCATTGTTTTCCTAGTGCATCTTTTTTTTTTTTTTTTAATGTTTGCAGGTCATTCAGTCAAAAGCTGAGCTTCTCAGAGATGGAGGAAGGCCTAAGATCCTTGTGTATGTTGAGAAGAATTATTAAAAAAGAAAAGGCATACAAAAACAGGGCTCCTAAATTGTAATGTTCAAATGTTACATTTGAAAATGCACATTTTAAATGTGCAGCCATTTCTCCCACTCCCAGCACATACACAAAGCAAATATCCTCAGCAGCCCCACAATGCTATATTATTGTGCAAATCCCAATAACAGCATCTGTTTAAAACACTAAATACTAAGGTCAATGTGTTAGGAATGGCTGAACTATGCTGAAGCAATGAACAGCCCTAAGATTTCAGTGGTTGCATACAATCAAAGTTTTGTTTTTTTCTTTCATGCAAAGTCCACTGCAGCGCTTGATGATTCTCCTGGGAGACCTGGTGATTCAGCAGTTTAGGCTGACTAATGCTCCCCTTTCCCATGACTGCCCTGTCAGGGACACAGGGCCTCTTTCTATTAGGAGGAACAGAGGTATAATAGAGAAGATCATTTTACTCACTTTTCATCCTTTATTTATTTTTTATTTTTTAAAAGAAAGATTGATTTTTATTTTTAAAGATTTTATTTATTTATTTGACAGAGAGACAGCCAGTGAGAGAGGGAGCACAAGCAGGGGGAGTGGGAGAGGAAGAAGCAGGCTCCCATCCAAGGAGTCTGATGTGGGGCTTGATCCCAGACTGCCGGGATCACGCCCTGAGCCAAAGGCAGACACTTAACGACTGAGGCACCCAGGCGCTCCTGATTGATTTAGTTAGAGTGCCCAAGTTCATGTGAGTGTAGGGAAGGGCAGAGGGAGAGAATCTCAAGCAGACTCCTGCTGAGTGTGGAGCCTGCTGCAGGCTTTGCATGGGGCTCGATCCCATGACCCATGAGATCATGACCTGAGCCAAAACCAAGAGTTGGATGCTTAACTGACTGAGCCTTCCAGGTGCTGCACAGTTTTCATCCTTTAGACCTAGTGATATGGCTTTTTCCTAACTGCAAGGTTGCTGAGAAGTGAATTTTCTGAGTTCCTGGAAGAAGAAAAGAATATGATGAACATTATCTGTACGTTAGTCCAATAGTGGTTCAGTTGTTTAATATTCTGTGATGAACATCGTCTTTCAGTCCTGCTAGTATTCCTTTCTGTGTATAAAGTTGGTCTAAATTTGAGGCCTTCCATGAATCTGAGGTCAAGACCAAATGACTCTGCCTCCCTCTTGCCAAATCTCTCCATGATTGGCCATGATAGAGAGTTCAGGAACACTATCAAACAGAAATACCAAACATGCTATGTAAACATGGGTTTTTGGAACTGATGTGTCAATAGTGAAGCAGGTACTCCGTACATAATTTTGAATGAATGTTGGATGGATGAGTAGATTGTTCTTGGAAACATCCTTCAAGTTCAGGCACTATGGTTATCATTTGTAGTCAGTTGGACATCTTCTGTATTTATTAATAGAGTTCAGTTGAAATGTCCTATGAAAATAGGAAACTGAAAATTCCCCCTGCATTCTTTGAATCTTTCATCAGGATACTTCCTGTCAGAATCACCGAGAAAAGAGAAGGAAAAACTTATC
Organism: Ursus americanus; assembly: GCF_024610735.1. Lineage (NCBI taxonomy): Eukaryota > Metazoa > Chordata > Mammalia > Carnivora > Ursidae > Ursus > Ursus americanus. Next base: position 25,923,200 of record NC_142133.1, read on the forward strand.
TGCTAAGTGGAGGGACGGAATATTTTGTGAGGTACTATGTGTAAATGGGATATCTAACAACTTCCTAGTCTCCTTCCTCAATGGCTATAGTTCATTGATAACAGGTGTTTTTATATCCCTCTATGTTCTTCTCTTTAAAAAATTGAAATTTTGAGGTGGTACGTTTAACCATTTTCTTCCATATTGTTTGATTTATGTACCATAAACCTTAGGAGATTTCTTTACCTTTAGATATTAAGTAATACTTTTGAAAACAACAAAAAAAGTGGCATTGCACTGGATAGAAGGTTGTATATTTTTATATCACAGATGGAAAAGAAAACTAAGATGAAATTTTGGTCTAGAGCATCCAGAGGAAATAGCCATTTGAACATGTGTGTGGATTTCCCAATAGGAATCTAGACATGCTTCCTATATTGATTCTCTTTCCTTGAGCCCTATTTAGGGAAATATAGTTCACCCTTGAACAGTGAGGGGGTTAGGGGCACTAATTGCCCACACAGTCGAAAATCCACATAAAACTTTTGACTCCCCCAAAACTTAACTACTAATAGCCTACTGTTGATCAGAAGCCTTACCGATAACAGTTAACACACACATTGTATGTTATATGTATTACACACTGTATTCTTTTTTTTTTTTTAAGATTTTATTTATTCATTTTAGAGAGAGAGAGAGACAGCCATGGGGGGGGGGTTGGGAGAGGAAGAAGCAGGCTTCCAGCAGAGCATGGAGCCTGATGTGGGGCTCGATCCGAGGACCCTGGGATCACACCCTGAGCCAAAGGCAGACGCTTAACGACTGAGTCACCTAGGCTCCCCTACATGCTGTATTCTTACAATAAAGTAAACTAGAGAAAAGAAAATGTTATTAAGAAAATCATAAGAGAAAATACATTTACAGTATGGTACCATATTTATATTAAAAAAAAAAAACACAACAAAAAACCACCCAAAAACCACCCGTGTGTAAGTCCACCAGCGCAGTTCAAGAATCAGCTGTAGTAGCCGTGATAACTGAGTTCTACCTGTGTTTTCACCTCATTAAGGCTGGTGAACACCAAGCCAAAATCAGAAGGAGGTGTGTGTGTGTGTGTGTGTGTGTGTGTGTGTGTGTAATGGGAGTGGGTATTAGGAAGGGGAAAGGACACCACTGAATTCTGTCACAGTAGTGAGAATTGATTAGAAAGGTTGCTAATGAATTATAGGTGAATAGGAAAAAAAGATCTTTCTTGTTGTAGATGGCAAGTCCGGCTTTCACTTTTTTGTTTTTGTGAATGAAGAAATGATCTTGTTATGACTTAATTGATCCAAGCCAAGTTCTTATATAGAGTTCTCCCATTTTTTAAAAAAACTAAGGTCTCTTTGTTCTCAATTTGAAAAGGGTTTTCCTTTCTTTTTTTTTTTTTTTTTTGGTTGGTCAACTGCTCTGTGTTTCTGCGGTGTTGAGCCACCAATCTGACTTTTGTAGCACAGTCACACATGTGATGAGATGAGGGACAGACATGGGAGCAGATTGTCCCAGGCGGCTACTTTTCTGCTGACTTGGACACAATCCTAGGGGAAAAAAATTATTTAAAATAAGTTCCTCTCTTTAAATCTTTAAAGTTTCTGGGACAGCAGGCAGGGACTTGGCAATGTGCTGGTAATGTGTTTTAGCCAGGATGGTCTTCAGAAATATGCTTGAGAATTATTAACTCGTCTGGGCATAATTTAGCAGTATTTACTGTCTGTTCCTCTGAGTCATTGCACAATCTGTACCGTCCCTGGGATATTTAGACCTTCCTGGCCTGGTCTATTTTGTCATGTAATGATATATAAAGATACAACCATTCTTAAAGTGCAAGCTTGTACCCTGTCGGAGTGTGACCTCTTTAAGTTAATTTTTATGCATCAAAGCTATTTGACATTTACCCAAACAAATTCAAGTCTCTTGGAGAGGTTTTTTTTTTTTTTTTTTAATGACAAAACCACCGTTGATCTGACAGCTTGCTCTCCTGGGAAGAGATATTGTGGGTAGCTTTAAAGCCTTAATGCTTCCAAAGTCCTTTTCTACCATCAGTCCCAAAGCAGTGTGTCTGGAGCCGGGGCAATGCAGCTTGCCACGGTGGCAGCTGGGAGTTTGACAGTGTTATGAAGAATTGCAACTGTTGATCAGTGAATTGTTACAGTGTTGATGACAGCGTTGCAAATTAATTCTGAAATTAACTGAGGGGACATGAAGAGGTCCCACTGCTTATCTGAGAGAAGGAGGGCAGGGTAAAAATTACCAGTGGAGCTGAGTGAGGAACACATTCACAAAATCGTGCCTAGTAATCAAGGTGGCTGGTGCAATTTCCATAGTCTTCGGGAGAGGCATTTGCCTGAGGAAAATTGGTGGCTGAAAGATACATGTAAAAGAGTTATGACTGAATGTTTTCAGTACTTTGTTATTTTAGAAATGATTTATTGAACTCATTGCATCTTAGAAAGGAAAAATTAATAGGTTGCTATTTTCCTTCTGTTTCGGAATTAACCCAATATTTTACAAAATTGGAATACTTTTTCAGAGTTTCTTCTATTTGTCCTGCCTTCCTTCACAGTGCTGTCACAAGGTTTTTTGTTTTTTTTCTTTTCTTCTTCTTCTTCTTCTTTTTTTTTTTTTTTACTGAGAGTACCTTCTAGTGCTCAGTGTTATTTTGGCTACGTGTGCAGAATGCTGTGTACCTGAAACCAGAGGTATCCTTCACCAGTTTGTAGTAGCCATTAACATATGCTTTTCCCAAGGTTTCGTGTACTTATTCTGAGCATGTGCCTTTTACAATGCAGAACACAAGAGACTTGTTTTGTAAGATTAATGAAGGTCACCAAAATTCTCAAAAGTATTCTGATAATTAAGGCTTTGTTTATCAAAAACAAGTTATATTAAGAGCAAAAAGATTCATGGTAATTATTCATAATCTTAACAATTCAAGTGTAGCCACCTCATTTGTGCATTTAATTCTTCTTGTTAATGTTTTGCATAAATCTGCATAATTACTTGAGTTGCCTGTTGTAATTTTGACAGCTACTCAGTTCATGTGCACTAAAGTATATCAAAAGCTTGATGTGCTGAATATTTATAATTTTACGTATGTTCTTGGGATAATATTTTTTCAACAATATTTTTAGTTTTTATAAAATTGACACGGTATACTTGGAAACTTTGCCAAACGTGGCTCTCTAAAACAGAGCGCTCATGAGGGAAATAGACTAACATTTAAAGGTATAGAACCCACTCAGGACAATTTTTTTTCAGTAATCCAGATGAATTATGCCTGTCATGAACTATTTCTCTCTCTCTATTTCTCTCTCTCTTACACACACATACACACAAACACCATACAAAAACCTCATATTATGTTTTTTATGGAAGGCTTTTAAAATTACAGAAGCCAAGTTTTTCTTTCCCTCCCTTCCTCCATCCGTCCCTCCCTTTCTCTCTCTCTTCTTTCTTTCTTTCTCTCTCCTTCCTTCCTTCCTTCCTTCCTTCCTTCCTTCCTTCCTCCCTCCCTCCCTCCCTCCCTCCCTCCCTCCCTCCCTTCCTTCCTTCCTTCTTCTTTCTTTCTGTAATTATTTTGTAGGAATGAGAATAACCAGATGCTTGACTGTTTTTCTTCCCTTCTGGATAATAGTAACAGTAAAATAAATAAATAAACCCAAGAACAATGTCTAAGCAAGTGTAAACTTGCATTGTCACCTGAATTCTGTTTGGGGCAGGGAGGAGGCCAGGATCCATTTCATTATGAAGTTATTAAAATGAAGGGAAATGTTTGACACAATGTGTATTTATTTCTTAGTAGGAGGATTTTTCAGGTAATATGAGATGTCCAAGAAGTAGCCAGTTCTAATCAATGCAGTCCCAGAGAAATAATAGCAGTAAGAGAAACCCATCAATAAAGTGATATTATGCTTCTTCCAAAGTCCTGGTGGGGAAAAGATTTTATGGATTGAGAAAATTCTAAGCTCTTCCAGATAAATGAAAGCAGGCATGATTTCAGAGTGATAGCAGATGTTGCAGTTGTTTGTAAATATCCCTGTGCTTGTGAAATATTGAGGCATTTCAAGCCTGGATCTTAGAGGAAATTTTATTGTTTTTGCTCAGATATACTTGGGGAGTTTCATCAGTCAGTTGAAGTTGTATAATTGATTGTGCTGATATCAGAATTGAAATAAGATATTAAAACAAGGTAAGCTTGAAATTCTTGTCACTGGCATTCTCACAGTTGATTTTAAAAATATCTCTGAGGTTCTGTTTTGCATGAAAACACTGTAGTTTCTTCAGATTGCCTGAATTTAAACCTAATTCTTTGGTTTAAAAAATATTGAAGGGGGGCGCCTGGGTGGCACAGCGGTTAAGCGTCTGCCTTTGGCTCAGGGCGTGATCCCAGCATTCTGGGATCGAGCCCCACATCAGGCTCCTCTGCTATGAGCCTGCTTCTTCCTCTCCCACTCCCCCTGCTTGTGTTCCCTCTCTCGCTGGCTGTCTATCTCTGTCGAATAAATAAATAAAATCTTAAAAAAAAAATAAAGTTATAAAATTAAAAAAAATATTGAAGGGGCTGAGTCTTTCATGATGCATACTATAATATCTGTATACATTATTATATAGATGGCGTTCCTTGGAAATAAATTTAATAATTTACCCAATTTTTATAAATAATGTTATTCTAAGAGTTGATATACAATATCAATTAGCTATACATTGGGATTTTGACTCATAACACTTTTTCCAAAAGTGACAAATTTATTAGCTTTCCAGTATTAAATAACATGCCAGTATTTTTGAGTCATTATAATAACTTAAATGAAGAAGCCAAAGAATGAAAATGGTTGCCAGGAGAACAAAGATCTTGTTAGAACTCAGCTCCTCTGAGATGGACTTAAGTTCCAGAAGCTTCCCCCATCCTGTGCAGATAAACTGCCCCAAGTAATCCACTAATAGAGTTTTTGTTGTTGTTGTTTAAATGCTTCTCAGTGCATTGAAAATTTCATTCAGTTTTAAAGAATATTGGGAGGGTCGGGAGAGGCTGTTGAATAATGCATACTTCTGTGGGGTTATTTTGCAAAAAAGGGATTCATAAGATGACTAAGTATCAGAGAAATTTGTCTAGAGTCTTTTTCTATGCATAGGTGTTTCTGTGTATTTGTGATGTGTATGTGTATATCTTTGCAAGTTGTGCACACACATACACACACACAGAAAATTGATTTAAGTTGCAAGTGCAGTCGTGTGCTTGTATTTTTCATGTTAATGAGTACTCAGATGTAAGTGAAAAATTAAAAGGTGGTTATATTTAGCTATAGCTGTACACTCAATGTATGTTGCACACGGTAGGAAATGAACATAAAATCAGTGAAAAAGCCTCAACATTGCAGCTATATGCATTAATTAAAAGAAGTTTGTTAAACTAAATTTGAAAAAAACTTCTTTAATTGTGTTTACCCAAAAGCCTTTTCTTCCTAATTTAAATAGCATAAACATCTGGACTAAAGCAATATTAGAATCATGGCAGTAGTCAAGCAAATCTTGTGGAAAATAATGAAATTAGATCCCTGGTGTTGTGACAGAGTAAGGGCAGGATACATCAGTTCGATGTTAATAAAATTTCCATGAATGACTGAATACAATTAAGAAATTGTCAGTTGCGGCAATGAACTTTTGTAGCTCATAGATGTTTGCATCATTTGATTATTCTGGCAATTTAAAATTGTTTGTTAGTGTCTGTGTTGGGATATTAATTATGACCTTTATTACAGCCCACAATTAAACTAGTCATATAGCAACAAGCACACGGTGTTGTGATGCTAAAGAGTCTGAACTATTTAGAGAGGGGTCTGCTGTGTTTGGGCCACCAGTGCCCTTTCAAACTGGAAATGATTTTTAAAAGATTAGGTAGCTAAGAAACTGCAACAACTGGAATGAGTAAGCCCTTTAATACAAGAATTTCTTTTTAATAGTGTTTTAACAGTTTTAATTGCTAACAACATCTGTAAAATTGGAAAAAAGCATTTTTAACTGTGACTCCAAGATAAGCTTTCCCTGTTTCAGGAGGAGAAAACAATTATTCATTGGTTAATTAGCTGTAAACAACTTTTAAAAGACACATCCATTATATATGTAATTATTTGAAAAAAGGCTTTAATGTTATTTGTACTAATGCATAATTATTAGTGCTTGCTAAAAGGATTAACAGTACTTAGATGACCACTATTATTGAGGAGTATCACAGTGAAGAAATGAGATTAGCATCAGGAAGGAATATATTAATGATAAATCGGATAGGGATTTTTGTGTTGTTTGGTTTTTTCCTTTTTGGCACCCTTTGATAGAGCTAATGTGGAATCATAGTACATTTTCGGAAACAATGTGTTTCAAACTCAAGGAATGGTAGTTTTTCATCTTTATTTTTATGACACATAAAGAAAATATCTCACCAGACAAGAATATATTCCTAGGGTTACATTGTTGCTATGATTTATTTATTTATTTTTAACTCTGAGTGCTCTTTTTCAAAAAAATCAACAGTAAATTATATTTTAAACCTGTGGTTATTAAAAAACAAAGTAGTTACCAATAAAACCATCAGCTATTCAGAGTCATTTGTGCTCATGGCAGCTTTTGTATCATATTTATTAGATCATGTACCTTGTTCCCTGTGGCATGTTTGATAGTTCACAACCATTGAGAGAAACCAAGCACAATAAAAACAAACTATTTCTGCCTGATATTTGGATTTCAGTTGATGAAATTCATTGTTGACTTGCTTCTAGTGTTCAGTGATTCTGGTTGAAAAAGAGTAACTTGGACATTCCAAAGTCAAAGAGTTTGGGTATTGGCATTTCCCCCTTGCTTTTGCTTAGCTTGCTTTTTCCATTACCTTTTATGGTTATCTGAAACCATTGTTAAAAAGACTCGAAGTTGTGCATTTAATTTTGCAGTGATGTTGATAAAGATATTGCGTAGCCTGGGGGCAAACCCAGGGCTTTTGTACTTGTTGCTTCTGTATATTATAATTAACTGAGCTTAGGTGGTCCAAAGGCTTGGCTTGGGCTTTCTTACCACAGATGTCTGGATTTAATTCCACTCAAGAGCCCTCCCTTTTAGAAAGAATCGAAGTTCTGGGGCTTTGGTTTCAGGATTTGCAAACCTAAATTTCCCATGATGCCAGTTAAAATCTCAGTGGTGGTGACATCTTCTTTATCTCTCAAGACAGAGAAGCTAAAAATTACCTGGGGGAAGGCCAGTTCAAGATGAGACCTTGCCTAAAGCACTGTGTAGACAGGAAAACTCTTGCGTATCTCTCAATAATACAGTCTTTGCTCCATGGTCCTTGACCAGGTTTTCTACTCTGAACTGAAAATGTGAGTTGGTGTCCTTTTGAGTCACTTAAGCATCTATTGGAAAGCAATGATGTTTTGGGTTTGAAATTTTTATAGCATTCCTCATGAGCTTGCTATCCCTAAGCAAGGTCTTAGGTGATAAGGAGCAAACCTGTTTGGGCTGCCACATTGGCCAAAGGATCTAAGCCAGATTCTCTCAAGGCTTGAGAGACCTTACCTGTGACATTATTCTGTGGCCATTTAAATTTGAGTGTACTTGACTGCTGATTAATCTTCTGGGTTATTAGATTACCCCTTTTAGTTTCTCCCCTACCACCATCATGCATTATAAATATTTGCGGGAGGGGAAGATGGCAAGAAAATTCACCTACAAAACCTATACATTTATTGTATTTTTTTAAATTCCGAATTCAAACACAGTCCAGGGCCTTTGGCATGGAGAGTGTTCTAAATGGATACTGTAGTACTGTTATTTTCATTCGTTTACAGGGAAATTATTACATTTTTAGGAATTTGTGAATTTAAGCATAGGTGATTACTTTGAAAACGTTGGGGTTTCACAAGTGGGAAGCCTTGTTGCTCAATTTACAAATTTATTTTGTGATCTGTGACTAAACTGAGTAAAAATGCAAATAGTACAAGGCCCTTTCCATTTTATCACCAGATCAGTTTACTGATGGGAGGATCAGAGTCACTAAACACTCCAACACTCTTGTGATTCCTAAGTAGTTGGGCATTAAAAGCAGCTAAAGTGAGGACTACGGGAAGATTGCGGCGCTTCACACAGGGAGGTTTAAATGAAATCTAGTTATTTATTTTAGGTTTAAAATGAAGAGTCTCCAGCTCAGTTTTATTGGCCATTGTGGCAGCACAAACAGGTCTGTTTCCCATCACACACGACAATAAACTGCATTGCTGGGAGGTGGCAAACTCACGCAAAAAGGGAAGCATTTGGCAGAGGCTGAATGAATAATGCTGCAAGCTTTAAGGGACCCTGTTAAATGTCTTTGTATGTTATTTGCATACAACTTCTGGTTTTAAAAACTGAAAATCACGTTTTGATTCTTTTTCTTCTTTTGCATTTTGTATGGTTCAAAGAAGTTTCTTTTTGTATTTATGACATTAAAAATAATTCACAAAGATGTATTTCTTTCATATGTACATATTAGTATTTTCAATGAAGCCAGGTCATCAAGGGAACATTGACGAGGGAAACCGATTATGATATCATGCATTGTTATATATGTTTATATATATTGTTATATATGTTTAAATGAAATTCTACTATGATTTAATCAGTCTTTCACATGGGATTTATTCTGAAAATCCAGTAGAGGGAGTGTGAAATTCCCAGTGGCTGTACATAGATTGCAGATGCCTTAAGCAGAAATGATGGGAAATAAGTTCCCAATGTATAGGGATCAGCAGCTTAGATTCATCATCTCTTCAACACTTCATGATATGAAAAGATCAGGTGTGCCATAAAAGTTGATTTAACATTGTCTCTTTCAAATGTCTCTTCTTTAAAAATTATTTAATTAGACTAAGTGATGTAGTTCATTTGTGAAATAGGTCAGGGACTGAGTTGCAGAAGTCCATAAATGCAGGTCTGTAGTCCCTTACCCAAAGCCCCTGGGGCAGATGTATTTTTGCATTCCGAAATTTTCTATTTTAGAGAGGTAATATGGTGTATGTACCACAGATTATGCAGTACCTCCAGCTGGGTCTGGGGCAGCACCCTATAATCAAACACATTCATATTTCTGCATTGCAATGTATGAATATTCACACTGAGTGGGATGAATAAAGACTGGAAATAATCTCCTTGAAATTAGTTCAGGTCTGGTTTTGCTGCCACATGAGTTATGAAAAACCTTTCAGAGCTTTTTGTTTTCAGAGTTGCAGATGGGAGATTGTAGACCAGTATTTCTATATTCACTCAAACATTCCAGTTATTTTTGGGTGTCATAGTTTTAATTTTTATTTCAGTTGGGTCATAATATATTGCTGTAATCAAACAAGCAAACTGTGACAAATATAACAAGAACCTTACTGGGAGACCCAATGTTTTGTTTTGTTTTTAATAAAAAGTCAAAAAATATTTATTGATTAACAAATATGAGCCAAGCACTGTGCTAGATGCCCAGGGGGATGCTAGAGGAGTAGAAGCATGGTCTCTGCTCCATAGAATTTGTAATGAGTTTAGGCATATGAGACTTTCTCAATCACACACATATAAACACACACAGAATAATATTAAGTATACACACACATACACACACTAAACCGGGCATTCCAAAAAATACATGCTTTAAGTTTGCAATGGCAACGAGGTTTAAAATCACCTGCCAAATCCTATTGATTGGCAGTGGCTGCTTCTGGTGCTATATTGAGGCTTCTGAGATAAGTCTGAGATGAGTTGCAAGAGCCTCCTTATTGATTATCAATGTATGCCATGGTGGTAGGAGAGTGGAGTGACAACAGACATGCCACATGTTTGCCATTCTCTCATATCTAAGTGGTTAAGTCAAAGATTTTTCTTAAGAGGGATGTTTTGTTGCTGCTGATGTTGTACAATTGTTGTTACTGTTGTTGTTATTGTTATTTTTTAAATCATTCCTTGTCAATTTAAAAAGTCTCGAGAGAGTTAGTTGTTTTCAGAAGTTTAGGAGCATAATCATGGAATTACGTGGTTATAACTTGATCCCTTAATTAAATATATCTTACTTTTTTGTGCAGAATTCTGATGTGGTAAATTTATATGAGTATGGAACAGTAAAATTTGATGTAACAAATTAGATTTATAACCACATTGATTAGTTGAGATTCTCTTCAGTTTAAGTTTTTTGTCATTTTTTTTCTTTTTGTTTTAATATGAGTTTTAAAAACGTAGTACAGCTAATTAAATGTGAACTTCTCTTCCAAGAAACAATAATCCATTTTGGGGCTGTCACCCTAAGTATTACCTTCTTTTGTTGCTTTTTCTTTTTCCCTTGTTATTTCAAGAGCTGGTTTGCATTTGGTGTATTCAAATAGGAAGGCTTTATAATCTTGTTGCTAAGACTGTTTGGCTTCAGAGTCCACCCCCTGAAATGTTTAATTGTGATGAGCACAGAATGTTGGAAAAGACCTCATTCCAATGTGATTGTTATGAAATATACATACATGTATATGTATGTATGGTGTATGTGTGTAAAATGTGGCAAACATTCATTAATGGCAAGGATGTAACACTCCACGTGACTTTCCTCTGTCTCCCTTACCCCAAGCATTCTCATATGACCTAATCACAGAAAAGCGTGTCAGATTTCTCCTAGCTCTGGAGTTTGACCTCTTCCCATAAGAATTGGGTTTTGACATACGCTTTCTCCATTTCTGACTGTAATATCTTGAGATCTTATTTGAGAGGTTTTTTTTCTCTTGAAGTTTTATTCCCAGGTTTGGGAGGAAAAAGATTCTTTTAGTCTTGTAAATTATTTCATATTTTGCAGGTCCATGGTAAATTGTGTGGTGATATAATTTTATATCATTAACAAATACTCAGCTGAATATTTTTAAATGAATTCTGAAAAGTTCAAAGTTCCCTGCTGCTTGTGTGAAAGGTTAGGCCATCACATTTAAAACAAGACAAAATGGAATAATAGAGGAGCCACAGGCATCTTTTATTTCTGTATCTTTGGGAAACAGCAGCAGGGATCAAACAGTTTAGCTATGACAGTGCCCTCCTAACCTGCCGTGTACCTCTTTGGGCACGAGAATGGACAATCCAAGGGACCAAAAGTGTGCTCATCCAGACTCTTTTGAACATCAAACTGGGCAATCATATCTATACCCAGGGGAAGCTGATTCATGGCTGGCCACAGAATGGCAATGCAGGCAACCAAATGAAATGGATTATAAAATTTGATTGGTATAACAAATCGAAGTTAAAATGTCCCCTAGTGCATTTAATACTGAACTGGGAAATTGTGATCAGGCTGTGTGGAATTATACATTATTTTTGCCAAAAAATAGAATATTGGGCTCATATGCAAAAGACTTTTAGAAGAACTAGGAAAATAAAACCACCAATTTTTACCACATGTCAACAAATACACTTTGTAATCAATGAAATACAGGTTTATTTTGAAAATATTAAGTATATAATATTCTTAAATTCATCCTAACTCAATTGGAGACTGGTAGATATATATAAAGAAAATAATAAACAACTATGTTATTTTAAAAATGATGAATTAAAATGCATCTTAAATTCTTCCAGCTTTGAGTCTATTTTGAAATTCACACAAAAATTACATTGGACAATTTTAAACATACACAAATACAAGTAAAATACCACTTCTATAAGATAAACAGAAGGATTATAATTGACTGTGTAGTCTAAAAAATAAATCA